>NC_054388.1:34583133-34883133 GCF_017654675.1 Xenopus laevis
AACAAATGCGGCTGCGATCCGACTGGATTTTTAGTCCCATCCAATTGAGATCTGCCCGACTTTTGGCCAGATCTTGATCAGGGAAGCCCGTCGGGGGCCCCATACACGGCCGACTCGGCAGCTTTTATCGGCCTGTGTGTGGCCACCTTTAGAAACGTATTTATCTAAGAGGCTTAGGTCTAGCCTTGATCATGTCAGACATAGTTACATCCATCTGCAGAATATAGTAAATGTTCTAGAAGCCAAGTGAGGATGGTGATGCCACGCTGAAATGCAGAAGTATCATGGTCGCTGTATGGTTAATGTGTCTCACTGTGCAGCACGGTCCATGGCTGGTGATACATGAAGGGAATTCAACATTATCCCACGAAACAAATATTTTGAAGTTAATTCTGGCTGCTGCTTTCACCAGTGTGAGTGTCTGAAGATACTGATGTGACTGCAGCCACGTAACTGATTTCTTGCTCTTACTGGAGTCCGTGGAACAATAGTATATGTTTCCAGGTAACAGTGGCTCTTTCCTATTGTGGGGGACTACCCTATAGTGATAAATAGTGCTTTGATCACCAACACTGTTAATGAAGATGTACCAAACACTTTTGGGCAGGGTTCTCTTTACCTTGGTTGTAATTTTTATGGGAAGAGTTTGGGGGGGGGTGTTCTAGGTTATACAGAAGGATAGTGGTCTGTCTGAAGTCTCCAGTCCTTACTCTTGTCCATTCTTGAAGGTCTACATGTGGGCGCCCCTTTCAATCAGTCGATCTTGATTTAGGGTAATAATTGCAGCATTACCTATCCCTTTCATGCCAGTATTACACATGTGTAGGCATGGTCTGCCCTGATAGGGATTGAACAAAATATAGCCAATGATTCTGAACAGCTAACTACACATATAAAGGTCACCTGACTTCTCTTTCTGTAATTGGGACATGTAGTTAAAGGAACAGTAACATCAAAAAATTAAAGTGTTTTAAAGTGGACCTGTCATCCAGACATAAAAAGCTGTTTAATAAAAGTCCTTTTCAAATGAAACATGAAGTCCAAATTCTTTTTTTTATTTATAGATGTTGTAAACTCATTTAAAAATCTCAGCTGTCAATCAAGTATTGCCTGGCCCTCCTCTATGCAAAGGGTTAGAAAACACGGGGGCCCGTACACCAAAATTTTCAGGGGCCCCGCCTGCCCCAAGCCCCGCCCCAGATCCCGCCCACGCCACACTACAGTTAAAAGACCACACAGATATCAGTGCTAAAAGGTAACCCACACACACACACACAAGTTATAAAAAGCTATTTTTCATGCCCCCTTATAAGTTAAAAAAAACTGTGGTGCCAGGGCCCCCCATAAAAACAAATTTAAAAAATTGGGTGTCAGGACCCCCCTACAAGTTAAAAAAAAACATTGGCGCCAGGGCCCCTCATAAAAGTTTTTTTTTTAAAAAAAAAAACATTGGTGGCAGGGCCCCCTTACAAGTAGTTAAAATTGATGGCCTAGCCCCCCCCCTCCACAAGTTATAAAAAGCCATTGGTGATCAGTGGCCCCCTGCAAGTAAAAAAACAAAAATTGGCCAGATCCCCCCAAAGTTTTAAAAAAATTGCTTGCCAGGGTTTTGTGTCTAAGGGGGGGGGCCATGCTTCACTTACTTGATTAGTCAGGCCCCCCCTGCTTTCACTGTGCTGCCAGCTGCACAAAATAGGACCCAGCAGCTCTGTGCACTGAAGCTTTTCTCCTATTAAGATTTCCTGTACTCCCAGACTGATGAAAACAAGATTCAAACAATTTATACAGTATAATTAGAGTTCATTTTGTTTGTCTAACATGAAAAAATAGGATTTGGAATCATTTAACATTATAAAAATATAATGCAGTGTTGTCCTGCACTGGTAAAACTGCTGTTTGCTTCAGACTACTATTGTTTATATAAATAAACTGCTGTGTAGCAATGGGGACAGATATTCAAAGGAGAAAAGGCTCAGGTTACACAGCAGATAGCAGATCAGCTCTGTAGACCATAATGTTATCTGTTATCCACTATTTAACCTGTCATATAGCCTTTTTTCAATGTCTGACATTGCCCCTATTATTGTAATAAAAGTCCTGTTTGGCTTAGGTTCAGTAATCTGTAACTGTCAATCATGAAGTAGTATTTTAGATTGTAAACTCTAAGGGTCAGGGACCGCCTTCCTGCTTCATCTCTTGGCACTTGCGTATTTATATATACTCTGCCTACATAAATATATCTATATATAGTATATGTGACTTGTCCTCCCTGTGTGTACATTTCTCTAGAGTGCAGTGCTGCACTTTACCAATAAAATTATACATACATACTGGCTACCTGCTTGATAGCAAGCATCTGATTGGTTGCTGTGGTTTAACACCCCTGGTGCCAACTTTAGCACTTCCATTCCATTCCCCACACAGTTCATTGGAGCTCTCAGCTGTGAGCAGTTTCCCAATTAAGAGCAGATCTGCAGAACACACTGGGGACTGACAGTCTCATGTCTGGGTTTTTACAGAGAGCAACCTGGCCAGGTAAGACTGTTTTCTTTTCTTTATTTCTCTATGATTTTATATGAGTCACAGGCAAGTAAAGTTCAAAAAGGCGTTGAACTACAACTCCCCGTACCATCTAATGGCTACATTTGTACTAGACGTTTTCATTCAGCTGCAACTGGAGAATCACCTGCTTATACTGTATTCTGTTACATATATAATGTGGCTGTGCACTCTCATAGAACAGGGAAGGGTGAGTTTCTCTTAAAGGAGAGTCATCTGACCCCTTTAAGTCTCTTATATGTGGGTGTTTATTCCCGCAATCCACTGCATAGGAATGTATGACGTAGCTGAACTTATTCTCTTCAGTTGTTCCTGTACCCACAGAACTGCCCTGATCCACTGAACTCACAGTGCATAATCCCATCCCCTGGGACAGTTATTTAGTGTTTTAGGGGCCTGGGTTATAAGAAAACAATGGTCATTCAAAGAGATCTTTGGACATAAAAATCTCCTGGAGGGCCAATTCACACTACTGTCCTCCTGTTGGACAGATCTGCTTAAAATACATTCTAATTGACAGTGGCAGAAGTACCGGGGGTGTGGCGGGTTCTACTGCACCAGGGCCCCGCACCCCCTTGGGGAGTGCCGTCGTTCTCACGCTTGCGAATCATCTGCGATCTCTGCTTCTGGAGGGGGCGGCAAAGCCTCTACCCGGGCCCCGCGCCAGGTAGTTTCGTTATTGCTAACTGGGACAGTAAGCTGCTGTATAAGGTCCATTTAACTTGCACCACTGAGTGATATACAGCAACAGAACTCCTCACTAACTTCTAATATCCTTATGATATACAGTAGGGGTACATTATCCCTTATAATGAGTGATACTCAAAGCTCCCTGTATAACTCAGCCTGCAGCCTTGTGCCTTTATATGTTCACAGCACTCCTCAGTGGTGACTTCTAATATCCTTATAATTTACAGCTGGGACACATTATCCCTTATAATACATGAGTGATACTCAAAGCTCCCTGTATAACTCAGCCTGCAGCCTTGTGCATTTATATGGTCACAGCACTCCTCAGTGGTGACTTCTAATATCCTTATAATTTACAGCAGGGGGTAGATTATTCCTTATAATACAACATGAGTGATGCTCAAGAGTTTCCTGTATAACTCAGCCTGCAGCCTTGATACATGATACTGTGCTACTCAAGATTTTCCTGACTGTAGTATCAATTTATTTATTGTGCTACAAGTAAACCTTGACAAGGTGCCCATGTAGCAGAGGGCTTGGCTGCTGGTGGCATGTGACTATACAGAGACCAGCGTGTGGATATGTTGTAGTTTCTAACATGACCTCCTAGTAGGTTTGAACTTGATGCGTGAGTGTCTTTTTTTTTTTTTTCAACCTAACTTACTATGTTTGGAAGCTTTCCTGTATAATTGTGGGGTAGTTCTCTATTAGGAGATTGGTTGGAGGAGTAATGAAAATATATATTTTTTTTTAAGTGTGTGAAATGATTCATTGGGGTATATGTAATAGTAGGTGCAAACTTTGTTACAGGTCTAGTAACCCATAGCAACCAATCAACAGCATTAGTCACCTGTTTAAAAGAAAACAGAATCGCCTGGTTGCTATGAGTTACTGCATCTGGTTATATTGTTGTTTTCATTACATGACGAGTGTTAGGAGTTTAGTATGAGTGTGATTTGTACCAATGTGAAGTGCGTGTTGTGGCTGAAAGCTTTTGTGGCTGAGGGTGCGGGTGTTTTTGTGTCAGAACAGAAGGGGGCGTTGGATAATAACACTCAAATAAAGAAATCCTACATGCCATACCAGTTTGTTGCCACAAGATGCCAATGTATCCCCATAACTTGTTAGAGCTGACATGACTTGTGGAGAAACCCAGTATATAAAGATTCATGTCGTTGGAGAGTTTATTGCTTCTCATAGGAATGATGATATTTCCATCTGACTTTATACCAGGTTCTTCACAAATGATCTTGGCTCAAGATCTGACAGAATGTGCATCCCAATCTGCATATTTATATTTCGGCAAAGTCTGCTGAATCCAAAATCAATGCTTTTATTTTTTATTTTATTTTTTTTACACTATCTAGAGGCCACATTAGTGTCACATTAGTGTCCTGTAAGGGTCCCTGAGGCCTTTAAATCCTATATACCATGGCTGTACCTGATATTCTGGAGCTGAATACTGCAGTTGTGTCCTATTTAGTGACAGGCTGTAAGAGTTCGCCCTTCAGTTCTTTAGTGACTTCTCTGGGAAATACTCCCCCCCCCCCAAAAAATTTTATTCTTTAATCTGATTGGATACTGTACTGATGCCATTGTTGGAACTCTAATATGGGAAATGCCAGCAGCCTTTCTTTTCAGGTGAGGGTTCTGTTTTTAACTCTTCCCTCTCTGGTTTACTTTTCCAATCTACAATCTTCTGTTGCCAGTTCTCTACCTGACAGTTTATTCAGAGTGCAGCTAGGGCCAGAGCTACTTTTTGCCATGTATTTTAATGTATACTTGTTATTCATTGAAGGGCAAAAGGTAACACTAAAAGTGCTTTCATTTCCCAACCTCCTGTTTTTTGTAACATTTGGATGATACTCGCTACAGGGCCTCCTGAAAATTTAAGAGGATGGGTGCAAAAATGTTGATTTATAAGCATATCACTGGAGCTGAAATCCATACAGGGCAAAGGGAGTAGTAGTAATAGGAGATTCTGCATCCTTGGCACTCAGGTCCCTGGGAGCTGGCACTGGCGAATATACATTTCATTGTGGTTGAGCAGTTCAATATTGAATTGAAATTCATAGTTATATAAAAAAAATTGCACTTGCTATTATCCATATGTTTAATAGCAAATTCTATAAAAGCCTTAAACTGCAGGGCTGCTTTCAGGTCACAATCCATCTGAGCTGCTTGCTCTGACTCAGCAGAATATTTGGCCAATAGGAGATTAGGTGTGTGAGACTGCTCATCATATGGCTTGCCAGGGTGTTTAGTTGGGACACAGTCCCTGAGCTTTAGTGATGGAAAAGCAGAGGATGATATAATATAATATATTTATCATAAAATTACTTACAGATCCTTCTCTCCAGACCAGCACTAGTTCTGCTTTTTTTTTTAGTTGAACCCTTCTTTCTGCACAGTGTGGTGTGTATAGCTAGCTAGCGCAGGTAATGAAGGCTTACCGTGGCCCATGGTCATCCAATTATTATTGCAGTTGGAAGCAAGTTAATTGTGTTGGATGAAGAGGTCCCAGAGGCCAATTTGCCTGCAACAACGGAGCTTATCAATCACTTCCACAGGCCTAAGGGTCACCAGGTTTAGTCTCCCAAGAGGTGAGCATTTCCAGAATTTCTTTATGTGATTAAACAGATGAAATGAGTGAGGGGAAATGTTACTTGGGTATGTGGTGTAAGTGTGGCCTGGTGATAGATCTCAAAGTGTGAACCTGGTGACCGTACATCAGGCACTCGGCTTCTGCTTGTGACACAGGAGAACCAGGAAAGCTTTTGGGTAAACAACGGCTCTGTTTCCTCTGGGAAATGGTTTCTGCCTTTAGTACACGACAATAAAAAATTTATAGTATGCGAAGTTCCAGTAGCTGCAACCAAGGTTAACATTATGAGGTGCAATGCCAAGTGCCAGATGGAGGGGTATAATGGTAGATACCATTGCACTCGGGAGCAGTGGAAACTCATTCCTTAAAGTCATTAATCTGCTTTTACCGTCTGACGGACAAGACTGGGGTTTGTTAGATGCCAGAATATTACTACCTGCCTACTGTAACTTTAGGTGGAAGAGAAATAATGGCCAGAGGTGTTTTTATGTAATGATATAGGTTAAAACAAATGATCCCGTGAAAGGAAACTTTAATGATGTTCTGTGCTTCCTAATTTGTGTCAAGACTTTGGGGATGACCCTTTCCTGTTTTAGCTCAATAATGCTCCCAGTCCTAAATTAGGGTACAGAATAGCTTTGCTGTGGTGGAAGTGGAAGAACCTGATTCAATCCAACTAAACCACTGTGGGAGGAATTTGGAACACTGTGAGCCAAACCTGATTCCCAACCCCAACATCAAGAGCCCAATCTTATTAAAGCTCATGTTGGTGAATAAAAGGGAATCCCCCAGACAATGTTCCACCATTTAGTGGAAACCTTCCCAGAAAAGAAGAGGGAGGTCCAACCTTGGTTTGGGAATAAGATGGCATGCAGGTATCCAGATACTTTAAGCAAAAAATATGCATTTATCTATTTAACATGGTGTACCTTTGAACGTTGGTTTTACCTTTCCAATGGCATTTTGATATGGGTAGGGTGTGGGGGGAGTGCATGGTCTTAAAGGGATACTGTCATGGGAAAACAGTCATCAGTTAATAGTGCTGCTCCAGCAGAATTCTGCACTGAAATCCAATCCTCAAAAGAACAGATTTTTTTATATTCAATTTTGAAATCTGACATGGGGCTAGACATATTGTCAGTTTCCCAGCTGCCCCCAGTCATGTGACTTGTGCCTGCACTTTAGGATGGAACTACTTTATGGCAGGCTGTTATTGCTCCTACTTAATGGAACTGAATCAGTCTCAGTGGGACTTGGCTTTTACTATTGAGTGTTGTTCTTAGATCTACCAGGGAGCAGCAGCTGGGAAACTGACAATATGTCTAGACCCGTGTCAGATTTCAGAAATTCAAATTTAAGAAAATCTGTTTGCGCTTTTGAAAAATGGATTTCAGTGCAGAATTCTACTGGAGCAGCACTATTATCTGATGCGTTTTAAAAAAAAAAGAAATTTCCCATGACAGTATCCCTTTAAATACAAATACATGATAGTGTTTTATTCAGATTTCAGCCTCACTGACAATACAAGAATTCCCAGCAGGTAAGAGTAATCATTGACCGTACAAGTGCTAGACTGTACAAGAGAAGGACAATTGCTTTGTGACAACGCCGTTTCATAGATGAAGAGCTAAATAGCAATTTCCTGTAACCTGCCAAATTCATCTTCTGGAATGGAAAGTGTATTTAGTTCAGCGCATCAGACTGCTGATTTGAAAGGGAAATCACTTATAAAATTTCTTCTTTAGTGACAGATCCCCTTTTAAACTGGACCACACAGTAAGAGAATCTGTAAATTTTCACTTGTGGGATAGACAGTAAAATATGGGATTAGCAGGATGTTGGGGAAAAAAATAGCAGTGGTTAAGGAAAGGATTTGGAACAGGAGATAAACTCACTCGTGTGTCGCCGTTTATCAGAAACCGCATTAAAGGAGCAAGAGGCACTTAAACTGGAGATATAGGGGACCCCGAGGCTGTATCGATCTTACACTGAGATACTCAAGGCCAAAACTACTTATAAAGAGAGAAAGAGGAGGCTGACTTATCACTACAGTTAAACTGAAAGCACAAGGAGGGAGCAAAGGGGGAGAATTACAAACCAGGGACCAGTCAATGCTTGTTTCTGTCTTTTGCTTGTTTCTTACATATTTTGTTGAGATCTGCATTTTAAAGGGCTAATAGGATCATCAAGAAGGGAGGGGAAATATTAAACATTTCCTACAGGCATGGAACCACCTAACCTAAATGTAGCCATTTGGGAAAGGGAGTCTGGGTATATTCATATCATTCAGTAACTTGTTCAAACTAATGACGTCCATTGTAGGGCCACACGATGTGAAAGGGCTCTACGGAATGGAGACTCACCTTGCCATTATAGGGTTACATGATGCAATGGGACAATATAGGTTTGAGTTTACCGCTCCATCCTGGGCATACACTTTTGCACAGCTTTCGGCATACTGCTATTGCAGCTACTCCTCTATAAATGGAGATACCTAGCTTACCTATTGTTGTTTACCTATTGCTGTTTAATATATGGGGGGGGGTGCCAATATTTTGGGTAACTCGTCCAGTTTATTAAATTGCTAACCTTTTCCCCCCGACTCCTGTTCAGTAAAAAGTGCACCCATCTGGCACCACACTGCCATTTTTATAGTATATCCCAGTGCATAAACTCTTCCTAATCCTTTAATTAGCTGATTAATTACCCTATCCCTTTATACAGGCCAGGGTTCTTTCTCACTGTCTATCCTGGAATCTAAACTGTAATGCTTGCTGCTTTCCCTTATCCTTTCCCTGGCTGTCTGCACTACGAGATTGGAGTGGAGCTCCCCAATTGTGCCAGTTGTGCCATGTTGGGATATTCCAACTCTGTATAACTTCTCCCTTCTAAGAAAAATGATGGGAAGAAGTTTTGGGAGATGGATTTTGCCCTTTCCATTGCAGGGTGGCACCTCTTTAGAACATGGTTCCCCATAAATAGATTACAGAGAAACAGGAAAATTACTTGTAGATGGAGACTAAAAGGTAGTGGTCTCTTGTTGATATTTTGTTACTATAATAATGACGGCCATATTTACTGTTGCTTTGCAGCTGGTTGATACTGTTTGAAGCAGATTAACGGCAGATGAAAGAGAAAAGACTCCATGAGTCTCCCTTAATTAACTGTAGGTAACAAATCATGTTTTGATTAGAGGCTGTGACTGTTCTACAGATGGAGCAAATGTTGTCCTGCTATCACCTGGAGCCCCACAACACAATATCACAGCATTAATTTAATGGGGGAAAAGGTGTAATGCTAATCTATTGAAATGAAGTGACATTGCGCTCCATCTGCAGATATGAAAAAGTCATTTTCACTTAACCACTGAAGTGACTAAATAATGCTCAAATCTGGTTTTGCTATATTTTTAATACCCTCAGATACAGCTAAATACATTGAGAAATTCACTTATCCCTTAGCGGACCTCTTGTTAATTAACAAACATTTTACCCAAAGCATTTCTGCAAATGTGTTTTTTTTAGATATAATAATGTTCATATTAGCGCTTATAATGTGTCTGATGACTTTGTTGTTAATCTGTTTATTAGCCTTGTGATAAGAGCAGCAAAATGATTTTTGTAATAAACAATTTTACAGTCACGTTCTAAATGGGCTGCATGGCAGATTCTATTAACAAACTAATACTAGATACCAAAATGATTCTTTAATAAATACCCCCATTACAAACTGTGCCTCCCCCACATGACTTTCCATGTTAACAAATCATTCATATTGAGCTACTTACAGGCGCACCAAGTGCTTGCCATACATAAAGGACCCTGGGCAAGAGATGATACTTCTATAGGTTCTCACTTATTATTGCTCATTGACAGGCAGTACTTTCATATAAGCTCTTGACTGCACTAGTGCACTATCCATGTTTTAAATGGATAATGAAAACAAAGACCTATTTAACCTTACATATTGGGGGGGCATAGAGAAGCGAAAGTTATGGACAAAACTGAGACATGGTAGAGAAAGAAATATCCCTCATAAATGTAAAATATGTTAGAACTTACCAGTAGAAACATTGGATTTTGCTGCCAAGCCCCAAAGCCACAGGGTGCAGATTAAACCTGTATAAAAAAAAAATGAAGTAAGATAGTAAAAATTTTTATTGAAAAAGGACGTGCAAACTTCAATAAATATATATTTTTTGCTTGTATGTTCGAGTTTTTGGAGCAACTGCTTATCTTTTTGTTTATGGCAAAATTGCCAGAACTGTGGTGAGCTAAGTATGTAAACCAAAACCAAACCAAACCAAAAGCAGGGAAGCACCTGCACCTCTGCCATCTGCACCCGCACTCCTACATGCCCCTGTGCCATCCTCCCACCTTCCTGCACCCTCTGCCATCTGCACCCTCCCTCTTAAGAAAATCTGTGACATCCTCATCCTCCCTCCTTCCACACCCTCCTACATGCACCTGTGCTGTCCTCACCTGCCCAGCTTCCTGCACCCTCTGCATCTGCACCCTCCCTCCTAAGAGCATCTGTGCCACCCTCCTCCTCCCTCCTTCCTGCACCCATACCATCTCCACTCACCTTCCTACATGCACCTGCGCCATCCTCACTTTCCTGCCTTCCTGCACCCTCTGCATCTGCACCCTCCCTCCTAAGACAATCTGTGCCAGCCTCAACCTCCCTCCTTCGTGCACCCATACCATCTACACTCACCCTTCTACATGCACCTGCGCCATCCTCCCCCTCCCACCTTCCTGCACCCTCTGCACCTGCATCTGCACCCTCCCTCCTAAGAGCATCTGTGCCATCACCCTCCCTCCTTCCTGTACCCATACCATCTGCACTCCCCCTCCTAAGTGCACCTGTGCCATCATCACCCTTCTTGCACCCATACCATCTGCACTCACCCTCCTAAGTGCACCTGTGCCTTCATTAAGGGCAGATTTACATAGCAGGCGCCCCTAGGCCTGCTGTCATTTGCCACCCCTGTACCCTCCCCTTTATTTGCACAAATTTTGGAGAATTGGGGATTGGCGCACTGGAAGTTTAAAAAACGACCGTATCTCCTGAGCATCCCCAGTGTTTTTGAACCAATGTGGGTGTGGTTGGGCAGCATGCCGCCCCCTAAAATCCTGCCGCCCTAGGCCCGGGCCTTGGTGGGCTTTCCACAAATCCAGGCCTGGCCATCATCACCCTTCTCGCACCCATAACATTTGCACTCTCCCTCATATCTGTTCCGGTGCCATGCTGACCCTCCCTCCTTCATTCACCCATAACATCTACACCCTCCCTGTTTCCTTCAAGTTCTTATACAATACTTACCCTGCCTGAAGCCTGTGGTAATGCTAAGCAATCTCACAAGTTAGAGGCAGTGTAATAAGTAATGTGAAGCAGTTATGTGCATTGGCACTAAGTCACCTCATACCACTGAAATTATTCTGTATGGACGCTCTCTGCTCCCCCAATGTAAGGATGACCAAATCAAGCTGAAATCTGCTAGTTTTGTGACCTTGCTGAACATATATATGTGACAGGGTTAAACTCAGACCTCCAAACAGCACAATGATAAGGCTGCCACTAGAGGGAGCTCTGTTATTATTGCAATGTTCTGAGGAGATCCAGGGCCTGAGGCTCATATTAAAGTTGGACATCAACTGAGCCACATGTCTGTGTTACTCCTCTGTTTAAAACAGGTTAGTGTTTATAAGTATAGGCAGAGTATGAATGTTTAGATAAAACATACTTGTGCCAGTTTGCTATGTTAGTCTCTGGGTTTATCTAGGCTTGTTCTTATGACGATAGGCAGAATATATATATGTCGAGATCGAATATACTTGTTCCTTACTATGACAGCCTGTTGATTTGTCTGTTTTCTAGTTGTATATCATTGCATTATGATGATAAAAAAAGAGATATTAAAGTTGGACATCAACTGAGCCACATGTCTGTGTTACTCCTCTGTTTAAAACAGATGCTGTTGGTTGCATTGTGGCCCTTGTCTGCACTTTCACTACGGAACGCCGGTAACATTTGGGGGCTCGTCCGGGATTCTGTAATCATCGTGCAAGGCAGTCACAGAGGGAGAAGGTGGCCATTACAGCAAAGTGGGAGAGAAAAAGGCTTCAAGCAAGCTACACAGGCTCTGAGATGGCTGACACTACTTCAGTAAAGAAGCTGCAGTGGCAGGTGCAGAAGCTTCTGCACACATTGTCTGAGGATCAGTTGCACTCACTTGCTGTACAGATTCAGGGAGATGCTGGGAAAGAAGTTCCCCAAGCTACAGGTTCAAGTGAGCAGGAGATCTGTGAGTACATTCTGGAACACATTCAGGGAGAAGCAGTGGGCAGCATGGAGGACAGTGGTAAGGCATATCTGCTCCAGATTAGAGAGCTGGCTGAGTCTTTGCTAGGAGAAAGAAACTCTGACACCCCCCATGTAAGCAGGGACAGAGAGCACAGCACAATCCACACACAGGAAAGAACACTGCAAATGACAGAAAGTGGGTTTACCTTAAAGGACTTAGCAGCTTACCTGCCAAGAAAAGAGTTTAAAATTTATGGCGGTCAAATTTCAGACTGGGACTCTGAACTTACATATAGCAGTGTATGCAAACAGATTGATGAAGGTATACAAGAAAGATACTCAGAGTCAGAAATCATTAGAACTGTGCTGAAAGCTGTGAAACCGGGAACTTTTAAGGAAATGCTGGTTAACAAGGAGGATCTTTCTGTTGCTGAGCTTAAAAGGTTTTTGCGCTCACATCTCCAGGACAGGAGCAGCACTGACTTGTTCCAGGAACTGATGAATGCTAAACAGCATGATAAAGAAACTCCGCAGCAGTTTGTGTATAGAATTATGGGACTAAAACAGAAAGTATTGTGGTCTTCTCAACAAGTTGGTGCTGCAGTTACTTATGATAAGAACTTGGTGCAAGGAGTGTTTCTCCACACGTTATATCAGGGGTTAAGTGAGAAATATAGTGACATTAGAAGAGAGATTAAGCCATATATTTCAGACTTATTAACAAGTGATGAAGTGCTCCTAGAAACAGTCACTAAACTAGCCAGAATAGAAGCAGAGAGGCAAGTCAGATTAAGTAGCACAGGCAGATCCAAGCTGACTACCGCAAATGTTATTCAGGTACAGGATGTAAGAGAGTCCATAAACCATACTAGTGACGATCAAACCTTATTGGTAAAATTAACAGCGCAAGTAGCTGCTCTTACAAAGCATGTACAATCTCTGCTACAGGCAGGCGCTGAAAAAAAGAATGAACCTGGACCTATGAAGGTATTAAATGACAGTGTTAAAACCAAGACAGTGTATAAATGTAAACAATGTGTGCATGAGGGTAAAGATAAATGTTGGCATTGTTTTAAATGTGGTCAGGATGGTCACAGTGCACGTGGCTGCATGAAACAGAAAAGGTTCTCGGGAAACGAGGAATGGTCACAGGTGAGGGACAACCAGTGATCAGTTCTCAAGACAAGTCCCAAACCATTACACAACCCAGTGAAATGCCTCACCCACCAAAGAGTTGGGACAGAAGGAAAGTAGCCAGGCTCATAGGAAATAAATGTTTGCTTACTTGTAATTTGGGAGGTGTGTCCACAAAAGTACTTGTTGACACAGGGTCACAAATAAGTATTGTAGCTGCAAACTGGCTAAAACAATACCAAAAGCACACTACAGTACAACCTATTGAAAAATTGTTAGGAGAAAATGAATGCTTAACAATTAGAGCGGCAAATGGTTCTGTTGTTCCCTATGATGGGTGGGTTGAGCTGGAACTTAAAATTGAGAATAATGGTAAAAAGGTAACCATGTTTGTACCCATGCTAGTTAGCCAACACTGCTCGCTCACTCCAATCATAGGGTTTAATGCAATAGAAGAATTGATTAAAGAAAATGCTGACCGTGCTAACTCTGATGAAAATAGTGTCACAATACTATTAAGTGAGGCATTGCATGTAAAAAAAATGTAAAGCAAATGCTTTGGTGGGTCTTGTATTGTCATCCACGAGTAAAGATAAAGAGTTGGTACGTAGCATATATACGGGAAGTCAAAGCATTAAGGTTCGGAAAGGGAAATCATGTGAGATTCTGTGTAATATTCGCTCCTGGCCGGGAGAGGAAACAGTGCTGTTTGAGCCATTATTGCCCAGTCAATGTCCTGAGGGTTTGGAAGCATTCCCTATACTTGTGAAGATGCACAGAGGGCGAACAAAACAGATAAAAATTCCCGTTCAGAATACCACTAAGCATACTGTATACATTCAACCAAGGACTGAGTTAGGCATGATCTACCCAATTATGGAAGAGATCTCTGTGGATTATATTAAACCTGCAAAACAAGCGGTACAGAAAAGAAGTAAACATGAAGTATCCATGATGCAAGCAAAGGCCCAAAGCTCCCGGGGCAAGAAATGGAATCCGCCAGTGGATTTACAGCATCTCACGGAAGAAGAGCAGACGCTTGCTAGGCAGATGTTATCTGAGGAGTCTGACATTTTTGCAAGAGAGGAGGGAGAAATTGGGTGTATTCCTAATCTGAATCTGCAGATTAATTTAAGAGACAAGATACCAGTACAGAAGTCCTACAACTCCATACCAAGACCCTTATATCAGGAAGTGAAGGACTATATTCAGAAGCTAATGAAGAGGGGGTGGATACGCAAGTCAAAATCATCTTACTCCTCACCTGTGGTATGTGTCCGGAAAAAAGATGGCAGCTTGAGACTGTGCATCGACTTCAGAGAGCTAAATAAGAAGACTGTACCTGATAAGCATCCCCTACCACGAGTTCAAGATCTTCTAGATAATCTGAGTGGATTCTCATGGTTCTCAATTTTGGATCAGGGAAGTGCTTACCATCAAGGCTTTATCTCTGAAGAGTCAAGGCACATGACAGCATTTAGTACACCATGGGGGTTACATGAATGGGTGCGAATCCCTTTTGGCTTGACGAATGCCCCAGCAGCATTCCAAAGGTGTATGGAAGAGACTCTGGAAGATTTGAGAGATGAATGTTGCTCGCCCTATCTAGATGATGTTCTGTGTTATTCTAAGACATTTCCAGAACATATTGAAGTTCTAAGAAAGGTTTTTCAGAAAATGCGTGCATATGGAATAAAGTTGAGACCAAATAAGTGTGAACTTTTCAAAAGAGAAGTGAGGTTCCTAGGAAGACTTGTGTCAGGCAAAGGAATTCGAATGGACCCAAAGGATACAGAAGCAATTCAGGCAGTCAGAGAGAAAACACCAAGGACAGTGGGAGATGTGAGGAAACTACTGGGGTTCCTAAGTTATTACCGCTGTTTTATTCAGAACTTCTCCAGAATTGCTAAACCTCTGTATGACTCGCTGCAAACAAAGAACGAATCTAAGAAAATAGGTAAAAATGATGTAGCGAATGAGAAACGGCATGTGAGGATAGGAAGAAAACAACAGTTACCATCAGGAACCTCCATTCGGTGGACAGCAAAGCATCAGGAAACTGTTGACAAGATAACAGTGTTGCTAACCAAACCTCCAATTCTTGCTTATCCAGACTTTAATCTGCCATTTATCTTGCATACTGATGCATCACAAGATGGGCTAGGTGCAGTGCTTTACCAACATCAGGAGAATAAACTGCGTATTATTGGATTTGGTTCACGGACACTGACACCCACTGAAAAAAATTATCACCTACACTCAGGAAAACTGGAATTCTTGGCCTTGAAGTGGGCCATTTGTGATAAGTTTCGGGACTATCTGTACTATGCTCCCTCTTTCACTGTTTTTACAGACAATAACCCACTGACCTATGTTCTCAGCTCAGCAAGACTAAATAGTGTGGGACACCGATGGGTAGGGGAGTTAGCTGATTTTCATTTTGATATTAAATATCGTCCAGGTAAGAAAAATGCGGATGCTGATACTCTGTCTAGAATGCCATTAAACACTGCTGAAGATGAAGATGAATTCGTAAACGTGATCACGCCACAGACTATCTCTGCTATATGGACAGGAAGCAAGGCAGGGAGTGATGAAGCAGATCTTTGGGCCATGTCATTAGCCCTAGAACCACAAATTGAAGAAAAATTTCAAGATATTGACCCTCAGGAAATTATTACACGGGATAAGCTCAGAACTGCTCAGTCAGAAGACAAAGCTATCCAAGTGGTAATGGATCTAAAAATGAAGAAGAAAGTACCCTCAAAGGAAGACAAAAGGAACCTGGACAGGAGAGGAAAACAACTTGTACATGATTGGGGCAAACTGAGTGTGAAAGAGAACCTCTTACTACGGCAGAACAAAATAGTGGTTCCAGAGAAATTAACTCCAATAGTGTTGAAACACTTACATAATGACATGGGCCACTGTGGAGTAGACAAAGTGAT
This sequence comes from Xenopus laevis, assembly GCF_017654675.1. Classification (NCBI taxonomy): domain Eukaryota; kingdom Metazoa; phylum Chordata; class Amphibia; order Anura; family Pipidae; genus Xenopus; species Xenopus laevis. Next base: position 34,599,376 of record NC_054388.1, read on the forward strand.
GCAGCTTGCAAGAGAAAGATTTTACTGGCCTTTCATGCAGAAACAGATAACGGACTATGTTACTAAAAGATGTAGCTGCCTTCAACAGAAGCGTCCAACAGTACCGGATAGGGCACCGATGGGTTCTATTAACACAAGTGCCCCCTTTGAACTTGTCTCAGTGGATTTCCTTCACCTAGAGAAGAGCAGAGGTGGCTATGAATACATACTGGTAGTCATGGATCATTTCACTCGCTTTGCCCAGGCATATCCTACTCGAAACAAAGCAGGAAAAACAGCTGCAGAGAAGATTTTCGACAATTTCATCCCTATATTTGGATATCCTGAAAAATTACATCATGATCAAGGCAAAGAATTTGAGAACCACCTCTTTAGAAGATTGAGGCAATTGTCAGGAATAGCCCATTCTAGGACAACACCGTACCATCCACAAGGCAACCCAGTAGAGAGATTGAACAGAACACTTTTGCAAATGCTCCGGACTTTAGAAGAGGAGAGGAAAGCTCAGTGGAAAGAGTATCTACCACACATTGTTCATGCGTATAACTGTACCAGGCATGCTGCAACTGGCTATGCCCCTTACTACCTGCTATATGGTAGGGCACCTCGTCTACCAATAGATCTGATATTTGACCTGGATGATGAGAATGGAGCGGCATCACCTCAACACTATGCTGAGAAATGGGCTTCAAAAATGAAGGAAGCTTACAGAATTGCCTCGGAGAACAGCCAAAAGTCATCTCAAAAGGGGAAAAGGTACTATGACAAGCATGTCAAAGGAGTTGCTCTGCAGCCTGGTGACCGTGTTCTTGTAAGAAATCTGTCAGAGAGGGGAGGGCCAGGAAAACTCCGCACTTACTGGGAGAAAGAAGTATGCAGGGTGATTGAACAGATAGGGCCAGAACATATTTATAAAGTTGAATCAGAGAAAGGTAATAAACCAACCAGAGTGATTCATCGCAATTTGCTGCTTCCTGTCAGAGAGTTACCCCTGGAAAATAAGCCAAAGGAATCACAAAAGAGGACTCTCACCAGACCAGTGGTTAGAGCTGAAGTAAACAACAATTCAGAGAACGCAGAGTCAGATTCCTCAGATGAAGGGTATTACTTCTGTCCTGAACTTTTCCAACATAGCGAGCAATGTGTTACTCCCCAGCTACGAGCTGAGGCTGAAGAATTTTATCCTAGGGACTGTAATGACACACAAGAACAGCTGGAAAACAATAGAATGATAGAGGAAAATGCTCAAGACCTGCCTGTGGAATTTGTACAAGAACAGCTGGAACGCCACAGCCTATCGGATAAGGAAGTCCAAGACTTGCCTGTAGAATCAACAGAAGGGAATAGAGCACCATCTTTACAACAACCAGAGTTACAATGTGACTACGACACAGTTATGCCAAATGTCCTGGAAGAACAGAGAAAGGACAGTCCTCCACGACAATCAGACTATCCCCAGAGAACAAGGAAACCAAAGGAGATATTCACATATGAGACCCTTGGAAAACCCTCTTTTCAAAAATGGAATGTTCAGGCAAATGTGATCAAACAGCACTGTAATTCCCCAGAAACAGATAGGCCTAACTATATACCTTTACCAATACCCTCCTGTTCATACTTTCTGCCAAGAACATATGCCGATTGCTATGATCTGAACTATGATTGAACTGTATTTGTGAAATGTCAGGAGACATTTAATGGAAGAGGGGGAGTGTGTGACAGGGTTAAACTCAGACCTCCAAACAGCACAATGATAAGGCTGCCACTAGAGGGAGCTCTGTTATTATTGCAATGTTCTGAGGAGATCCAGGGCCTGAGGCTCATATTAAAGTTGGACATCAACTGAGCCACATGTCTGTGTTACTCCTCTGTTTAAAACAGGTTAGTGTTTATAAGTATAGGCAGAGTATGAATGTTTAGATAAAACATACTTGTGCCAGTTTGCTATGTTAGTCTCTGGGTTTATCTAGGCTTGTTCTTATGACGATAGGCAGAATATATATATGTCGAGATCGAATATACTTGTTCCTTACTATGACAGCCTGTTGATTTGTCTGTTTTCTAGTTGTATATCATTGCATTATGATGATAAAAAAAGAGATATTAAAGTTGGACATCAACTGAGCCACATGTCTGTGTTACTCCTCTGTTTAAAACAGATGCTGTTGGTTGCATTGTGGCCCTTGTCTGCACTTTCACTACGGAACGCCGGTAACATATACATGCATCTAAAACACCTGCGAGGAAGCAAGTTTCACATTAAAACTGCCAATACAAGGGGGCATTACAGTAAAACCTATTGCCCCACATTTCAGATAAAATAAACACTTAATATCCCGACAGCAGTATCTGTCACCTGCAGCAGTTGATGGGTTAAATGGCAAGAGCCATTTTATTTCCTCCACTTTTGTCTGATAAGAGTGTCAGTTTTATACCTCCCTGAATCACCCTCTCCATTTTCTCTGGTGACAGACACTTGCAGCCATTTATCACACTCGGCTAATCTTTAGCGTATCCCGAGCACTTGAGGAAAATCTTGGGGTTTTATGGCCGGTTACAGAATTCTGACCCATGAATGTCTCCTGTTGAGTAAATCAATCAGCGGCGACTTCTCAAGGATCCCACGAGCACAAAAGTGCAAGTGCGGCTTGTAAACTGCAAAAGGGAACGGTGCTGAGAACTTTGTGAGGAAAAGACATAGATCAAGGCTTGGGAGCCTGGCAGGACTGATCATTTGTAAGGGGAATAAAAATGGATTTCTACTTAGCTGCAAGAATAAAGCTACTTCTGAGAGGTTTTCCAGTTGGTTAAACAGCAACGAGCCTATTTTGTCTCTTTACCCGGCCGCTGATAAGTTGGCATATTAGACGCTTGACATTTGTGTTTCGGGGTCTGTTGAAGAGCCAGGCTATAAAGGACCTTTTAAAGGAGAACTAAACCCTAAAAATGAATATGGTTAGAAACGTCATTTTTTATATACTGAACTTATTGCACCAGCCTAAAGTTTCAGATTCTCAATAGCAGCAATGATTGAGGACTTCAAACTTATCACAGGGGGTATTGGTCACATGCTCAGTGGGCTCTGAGCAGCTGTTGAGAAGCTAAACTTAGGGGTCGTCACAAATTATCAAGCAGAAAATGAGGTTTGTCTGTAATATAAGCTGATGCTACAGGGCTGATTATTAAATTCTGATGCTTATTGCTCTGGTTTCGGTGCTGCCATGTAGTAATTATCTGTATTATTTATGAATCAGCCTTATAATGTGACATTTAATTATGTACTATACAGTATATTGTGAGTGGGTCCCTAAGCTCAGTAAGTGACAGCAGCACAGAGCATGTGCAGTGAATCAGCAGAAAAGATGGGGAGCTACTGGGGCATCTTTGGAGACACAGATCTTTATTGCTAAAGGGCTGTGGTTGCCTTGGGCTGGTATAGAACCCCAAAACATAATGTACAACATTTCTAGCCTACTTCTTTAGTTAGGCTGTAGTTGTCCTTTAACTGTTGGATATTCAGTTGGAGTGAGCTAGGGAAGCCAGAATAGTTGCAGTGGATAGAGCTGGCTCAGTGACTGCTGGGTAGCCAACAATATAAAGGGCATGTACAGACTGATACTCAAAATAGTCTCTGGCATTTCAAGCACACAGAGAGCTGAACAGAACCCACCAGTCCACTAAATATTGATTGTCTATGGCATCTTACAACAGCCCCTCTAGCATTTGCCAGGTCTGCCTGGCAGTAGCAAACGAGCAGAGATCTCTTTAATTAATAATCTAAAGCAGCAGGGATTCATACAAATATGGTACCCTGAGCTCACCCCTAAGGTGAGATTCCTACAGTACTTTTTTCATGGGCGTGAGCTCAGGGTACCACATTTGTACGAATCCCTACTGCTTTAGATTATTGATTGAAGAGGATCTCTGCCCATTTAAGCCACCTATATGGAATTCTGACTTCATCCAATGGAATTTAATATTCTTCCTGATTAATACCTAATAAGCCTCAAATTTTATATTCAGGAACCCCATTTTGGCCAAATAGAAATGCTAATTGGCAGGGTCAGACTGGACCAGACCTGCTACCCCGTGTGCCGCAGATGTTTCAGTTCAGTGCCGCCCATCTTCATTGCAAAATATTTGCAATGCGAAAAGTTATGCCTCTGTGCGAACAAATTTGCCTTTGTGCGAATTTAATATAGCTTTTGTGAACCCGGAAACTGTTAGCGACCACTTCCAACAGTGGAAGACCGTTTGTGAATTTTATAGTTTGCCCCAATGCGCGGTCAATGTAATAAAGCTTCTTACTGAAAAAGTCGTTCTGTTTGCTCCAAAAGATTACGACACCTTCAAGCTCTTCTTAAGAGTGCGCAAATAAAATCGAAATGTAATAACATTTTAAGGAACAATATTACATTGCGAGATGTGGATTTTTATTCGTATTGGTGCGAATTGTTTTGTTCTTTGCGACTTTTATTACATTCCCCCGTTATACCCATATAATGCATAACGGAGAAGGAGCTTGGAGTCCTTTTAGATAATAAACTTGGCTGTAGCAAGCAATGCCAGTCAGAAGCTGCAAGGGCAACAATGTTTTGCATTAAAAGGGGGCATAGATTCACAGGAGGAGGGGGTTATTCTTCCACTTTACAGAGTGCTGGTAAGACCCCAGCTAAAATATGCCGTACAGTTTTGGTCTCCATCACTCAAACAGGACATTATTGAATTAGAGAGGGTCCAGAAAAGGACATCTAAGCTGGTAAAAGGTATTTGAAATCTTAGCTATGAGGAAGACTGGCCAAATTGGGGTTGTTTATGCTGGAGATAAGGTATCTTAAGGGTTGACATGATAACTATGTACAAGTTGTGACCAAGGAAATGTGAAAAGAGGTGTGTTTTGTCTTTAATTTATCCCCAATAAAGAGAGATGGAAGCTGTAAGGGAGATGTTACTAAACAAAGAATTTTGCTGTCTTGTTCCCGAAGGAACAGGTGAGCCAGATAATCCGTCCACAATGTTGCACCATTTCTCTATAGGCCAGTCTGTGTTTTTTGGCAAATTGTAAGCTCTTCATCATGCCTTTTTTTCAACAATGGGACTTTGCTGGGGCTTCTTGCCGATAGCTTGGCTTCATATAGGTGTCTTCTAATCGTAACAGTATCACAGGTAACTTTACACCTTCTTTGATCTTCCTGGAGCTGATCATTGGTTGAGACTTTGCCATTTAGGCTATTCTACTATCCATTCAAATGGTAGTTTTCTGTTTTCTTCCACGTCTTTCAGGTTTTTGTTGACATTTTAAAGCATTTGAGATCATTTTAGCTGGGCAGCCTACCATTTTCTGTACTTCTTTATGTTTTCCCCTCTAAACTTTTTAATCAAAGTACGTTGTTCTTCTGAACAATGTCTGGAACGACCCATTTTTCAGAGAGAAATGCACTGTAACCAGCATGCACAACATTTGCTGCCTTCCATTAAATGGGAAGGAACAAGCTATTATTATTTTGTAACATCCCGTTTTGTGGCAAAACGGGATGTTACAGGCCAACCTTATTGCTTAGCACCATCTTTCCTAGTGGCAGGGAGCAGGGCAGACTGGGCTTTGTGTATTTGGGGCTATCTTTTATCTAGCAATACTTGCAGCTAAGACAGAGAAATCAGGATTTATATATGTGGGCCACTATGGATATATGTGTATTACAAGGGGATAACCCATAGCTTCCAGAGATGCAGTGAATTTTTGATATTTGCCTGATGTACAGCACACCTATGCTTTTGCAGTTCAGATTTCACTACTAGGTTCTCATGCATAGCTGCCACCAGGGCAATGTTTTACCTAAAAAATTATTTGACTACCAGCAGAAAGTGTTCCCTCATTCTTCTCTATGAATGAAGTATGTATAGTGAACGGGAAATGTGATTTTTCATTGGAAAACAGATTTACATGAAAATCAATTATGCCAGAGATTTGCCTGAAAATAAAGCTACATTGGAATAAGAATCTATTTGCTGCAGCACAGGAGGAGTTAATCATTCATACACAGTGAGATTTTGGACTATTTTTTTCTGAATCACCCCATTAAGTTGGCATTATGGAAAATCAGGACGTCCCATTAATTTCCAAGATGAATGGTAAATATATCTTGCATTGGAGGGCGGAATTCAGCACATGGGAATGATAGGCCCCAGGCAAGAACATATTCCAGACCAGTAAGGATAGTAAAATAGAAAAGAACATTCTGTTTTTATTGGGTTCTGTAAAACAGGCTTAGCGTGGTTATATAGAAAAGGGACTCTTAGAATGGGCTGTAGCTGTGGGATAGCAGGTATAGTAGGGAGAGATGATGCCTATAGTAACAGTGGAATAATAGTCTCTGGGAAGGGAGTGTGACTGTGGGATAACAGGTATAGTAGGGAGAGATGGTTCCTATAGTAACAGTGGATAATAGTCTCTGGGAAGGGAGTGTGACTGTGGGATAGCAGGTATAGTAGGGAGAGATGATGCCTATAGTAACAGTGGATAATAGTCTCTGGGAAGGGAGTGTGACTGTGGGATAGCAGGTATAGTAGGGAGAGATGGTGTCTATAGTAACAGTGGGATAATAGTCTCTGGGAAGGGACTGTGACTAGTGATGGGCGAATTTATTCGCCAGGCGCGAATTCGCGGAGAATTTATATATATATATATATATATATATATATATATATATATATATATATATATATATATATATATATATATACTTTCATAAAGTGTAAAAAACAAAAAATTATTTTATTTTCGACGTTTCGGCTCCAAATTTAAGCCGTCTTCAGGAGCTTAAGTTTGGAGCCGAAACGTTGAAAATAAAATAATTTTTTACACTTTATGAAAGACCTGGTTGTGCGGTTTATTTGCCAATTCGATATTTATTATTTAACCAGCACCTAGGCATTGACCAAGACTTGGGAGTGCTCCAGATCGTGACTTTGTGTGTGTGTGTATGTGTGTATGTATATATATATATATATATATATATATATATATATATATATATATATATATACTTAATTTTATAATTCCTTGAGTGTTCAGCAAAACATATTGGCATGGGATATTGTTTGAGTCTCAGCCTTGCTGATTACAATTTGTGCCCTGAGTACCCCTGGAACAATAACAATACTGTTGCGCAAGTGTTTTTTTTTTTTATATATATATATATGTATGTATGTATGTATGTATGTATGTGTATATATATATATATATATATATATATATATATATATGTATATGTGTTTTGATATTGTGTATATATATATATATATATATATGTATGTATATATATGTATATGTGTTTTGATATTGTGTATATATATATATATATATATATATATATATATATATATATATATATATATATATATATATATATATATATATATATATATATATATATATTATATATATATATATATTTATATATATATATATAACACTTGCGTAAGAGTATTGTTATTGTTCCAGGGGTACTCAGGGCACAAATTGTAATCAGCAAGGCTGAGACTCAAATGACCAAGTCCGTAATGGTTAATAATTTGTAAGTTCTCTGGCCAAGGAACAAACCACAGCTCTATATAGCTGGATTTGTAAGACGCGGGCTAAGGCTTTATTTGCGGCCTGCATTATTATGTTTATATTTATTCTTCTGAAGGGGGAAAGTGGGGGCCGAGTGATTAATCTCTGCTGTCACCGCTCACAGATGTGAAATTCACACCGCAGCAAATGTGAAGTCAGCAGGAGCATCCCATGGACAGGGAGAGACGAGGGATGGAGAGAGAAGGCTGTAGGTGGGGGCAAACCAAGATGAGCAGTAAAGAGTTCTACAATTGTATAGATTAAAATGGGCAGGTAGCCAAAGATCTAGAACGGGGGAAATAATGGGCAAGCATTGGGAGAAATAAAAATATAATATAGGAAAGAAATGAGTGAAAAGAATGAGAGAAAGCAGCAATAGGAGGAAAAGAGTTGAAAACACTGACATTGATATGTTAACTCTAATGATGGCCACGTATATACTGATGTAGCGTGGGTATTGGTTTGTGCAGGGATTGGGCAGGGCTGGAGATGTAATCTGCTGGTGCACCATGTCTACCAGCTCCTCTTCCCTTTCTGCTGTTCCATACAATGTATGGCCACACAAATGGTGGGCTGGTTGGACAGACACTGTACTGGCGATTGTATGATCATCTTAAGTTTTGACTTTTTATGATTTATGTCAAAATGGGCTTCTTGACAATGCTGCCATCTTGCCTGCCTCCATGAAAAACAACAGAACACTGTCCAAGGTGCTGAATGCTTGTAAGACTCCCCGGCCCATTCCCTGGTCTTTAGGTGCCACTGCCAATATAAATGTAATTTCTTTTAAGAAGTGTCCTATAATCTCTGCTTTTAGAGCAGTGAAGATTATACTGTAGTTTATACATATATTTCTATTTATTCTAATAAAACTCATGTTAATCTAGAGGCAAAAGGAAAGTCCCATGTGACAGTTTAACTACTAACTTTAACAACCCTGTGCCTGTTTTTGACCTCTAATTATTTTATATGGAAGAGAAGCTACTTCATATAGAGCACAAGGCTCCAGTGAATGGTCCCTGGTCACAGAGGAGTCAACAGTTACTTGCGTGGCATCAGCCTAAACTGTGGCAGGAGCCATGACCCCTGGAAGTATAACCTCCGGGCGTCTTCTCATACCCCCTTAAAAAGAATTGATCTTCCCATAGAAAATAATACAATTCTCCAGCCTGAAGGTGATGGATTGTTTATGGCGGACAGGCAGAGGTTAATATTGTGCAGAGAACTTATTTGCTTAATAAATGGGTGTATCCGTGCCGTTTCTCTCTCTGGTTTCTGTGGATAACAAAGAGAGTACTAAAAAACTAAAGCCAAAAAGTCCTTTTTTTTTTTAAAAAAAAATGTTATAAGCATTCCTAACCATCAAAATTTCAAAGTAAATGTTAAATATGTTAAAAGCTCACTACTATACCTAGATTTTTTTTTTATATATATAATACTCCCAAATTACTAGTGAGTACCTGGCGCATTTATACTGCTAGGCAGTGCCAGACTGGGACACCAGGGGCCCACCCGAAAACCTTAGATCAGGGGCCCACTCTTTTACTTAATCTCCACACTCAACCTCTATTCTCCTAGTCTCTTTTCTTTACACACTATCTAATCGAATCTACTTTTTCCATCTATTTAGCCTCTTTGTTCTCATAGAAATAGGGAATGGCCATTAAATAGGCCAAAGGATGTCTGGGCCCACTGGGAGTTTTCCTGGTATCCCGGTGGGCCAGTCCAACACTGCTGCTAGGTAACATTGCAACCAAAGCCCATATTAATACATATTTTAAACCAAATGGCTTTTACTTTAGTGACATTTTCCATTGTCCTTCATTTGTTTTTATCTTTTGTTACTTTGCATTACTGGCTGCATTCCCACTTTTCACCAATTTTTCATGTAACTGCTGTAAAACAGCGCCACCATGTCCTGCAGGTCACACAATGATAATGATGGGTTCCAGGTTGTTTTTTTGTATGTTGAAGGTACTACATGGTGAGCCGTGTACACAAACATCAATAGCAAAGTTAGCAGTTTAAAAACTCAAAGCTAAAAGCAAAGTAGTACTCTAATATACATTTATTAAAGGGAATCTATCAGTAAAATTTCCCCCATCTGAAGTATGGCATAATGGAGTCTGCACTCTAGTAGTAGTTTTACAAGAACCCGCACACACCAAGAGCTCACAGTGTCAACCATGCTGGGGCACACACATCTGTGCATTGAGCAAGTTGTGCCATATGCACATGAGTATGAGCTGGGATTGGTTGACAGGTATGTGCATAATAATTGAGTTGGTTCAGCCTCTGCTGGAAATGATCCATCACCTTCAGACTGGAGAATTCTATTGTTTTGTAAAAAAAAGATCAATATTTTTTAAGGGGGGGCTTGAGAAAAACTTCCCGAGGTTATACTTCCTATGGTGACTGTTTAGGCTGATGCCATTTAAGTAATTGTGTGACTCCTCTGTGAACCTATTACTGGAACCTTTTACATTATAAGAAGTAGCTCCTCTTCCATAGAAAAAAAAGTCAATTACAAGCCAAGAAGGGTTAAATTGTCACATGCATTTTATTAGAATATATAGAAATATCTGTATAAAGTGTGACTGCTCTGCTTCAGTAAATGCAGAAAATATATAGGGCATTGTATAAAGAAATTATGCCAAGGGGCTAAATGCCTGGATGTTTGACAATTCACAATTATCGGCAATTATATTGGCAGGGGCATCTACAGACCAGGGAAAGGGCTGGGGAGTCTAAAAAGAATTCAGCACCTTGGACCTTATTCTACACTTGCTGCATGCAGTCGCCCCAGCTGGCGATGGCTACCACATCAGGCAGGGCACCCGGAAAGGAGGGGTTTTCTTGCAAAAATACTATTTTTCCCCCATCTTGAGAGTTGGGCATTTTGCAAAGTCTGCTGATTGGCAGTTGGGGGCCTCTGAAACAAAATGTTACCATCAGCTACCCTTTCAACATTTTCTGTGGTTTTAAAGATATTTATAAAGTGAAAAACAAGATATAATTTCTCACAATGTTTCTTCACCAGTCTCATATCCCCTTGCTTCAGCTGTCATGTCTAAACAGGCAGGACCACTTATGCAGAGAATAGAAACAACCAGGCAGATACTTCTTCTAACGGCAATACTTTTTTCAAAATCTTAAACCTCTGACAATTTTTTCAACAAATTTATATTGGAAAGTTTATGCATCCATTTTAATTTAACATTTAACCTAGCTATCGCTAAACTGCTAACTGCCAGCGTCCTCTAAAGCCATAGAAATTGATGTGGTTTTACCAAGACAGCAGGGAGACATGTTTTACTTCTACCAGTACAGCTTTGGAAAAATCACATTAATCTGAGAATTGCAAGAGAAAAATAATTTTTTTTAGGCCGCTTGGATTTTTATATAGATAGATATAGATATATATATATATATATATATATATATATATATATATACTACTGTAAATATATATTAATATTCTGCTATAAATAAAAACAAAAACCATTTATCCTCATCCCCCCCCCACCTCCCATTCAGGGATTGAATAATTCAAGAATAATGTGGTAGAGCATTAATAATTTTCAGACCAATGTACTGCAAAAATGAAAAACGCGCGAGAGAGAGAAGGAGAAATAGCAGCCAAAATCAAACAATACACATTACAAGGAGGGCTGCTGGATAAAATATTCCAAGTTATTAAACTGGGGGTGGGTTTTGGGAGCCTGGGCTGTGTTCTCCTCCCGCCCCCCCTTTCTAATAAAAGCTAGTGTTTCTGCACTTATTTCCAAATGCATAATTTAGAGTTTTGTTTTGAAGGTGAGGTCAGACGGAGGGATTCAAATCAGCATTTTCTGTCTCTATCAGTCACCCCTTCCCTGCCAGAGCGTAGTGTTATTATCTCTGTCATTTATTATTCTTGCTCTGCATTTACCTGCTATCCCTGTGCTGCTCTCTGCCATTATGCACAATAGCCCTGGGATTTAAAGGTTAAAACACACATGGCTTCTTTCAGGAAAGAATAATCTCTTAATCATTTAAAGAATTCATATTGATATTATTGTACTCAGGATTGGATGGGGGGGGGTTATTTGCAATACCCACTTCTTAACCATTTTTGCCAATGCTGTGCAAAAGAAATAGACCCCCCGTGTTTGCTAAACACGTGTACATATTAAATCAACATTTAATCATGGTACGCTTCAACAAAACATTCCATACTTGTTTGCAACGCGTGTGCAGACAGGGAACAGCCTTCCTTCTGCCCTGGTAATTTTAGGATCTCTTGTAGTAATTACCTATAGTCTTTTTATATTAGTCTTTCAGTGGAACAAGAGGAGTAGATTCTTGTTCTGCAGAAGATTGCCTTTATATTGCTGAGGGGTGGGTATATTAAGGAAGCACACACTGTTAAGTTATGTGCATGGCCAGTTTTAGTTTTTTTTTTATTAGAGGCTGTGTGCCCCATAACTAGTAAATTGCATTGTGGGGGAAAATGATAAAATAACAAAGGCTATATTATAGTGTAAGTGTGGTGTTTATACAAATGGCCTGCAGGTGTCACTGTCTACATGAGTTACTGTGCATACTTCCTGTCAGCTTAAAAGTTAAAGTGAAAGCTTACTGTTGTATAATGCCTGCATGACTCTGCTAATAAAGCACTGTTATACTGTACTCATACTCGGCTACCCAAAACATTACAAATGGCGACAAGGATGGCTCTTCTACCTCTGCAGCAGCCTGCACTTTTTCTTCCAAACCCTGGTGAGCCTCCCATACCTTTTACTGCTTGGATTCGTATGTTTGAAAATTAAATTATTGCTGCTGACCAAGGGGAGATTTCTGCTGCTAGAAAGCGTGCTTTACTTATTCACTGCCTGGGAGCAGAGGGACAGCGTATATTCTATCTATACATTACCATTACCTGATGAGACTTATGAAACTGCTCTTACTGCTATAAAGAACTTTTTTCGTGCCAAGAGTAAATGTGGTTGCTGAAAGATATAAATTCCGCCACCGTGGACAGCGTTATGGCGAATCCACAGAACAATTTGTAGCAGCTTTGAGAGAGCTGGTTGTTACATGTGATGTGAATAATGTATATTATTGCTTTAAGATGCATTGTTGTTGTTTATTACATTTGCCCAAATGCTTTCCTACTATAGGGGGAATATGTGGTGTTTATACAAATGGCCTGTAGATGTCACTGTGCTCAGACTTATACTGTGCATACTTCCTGGTAGCTTAAAAGTGAAAGTTACTGTTGTGTAATGCCTGCATGAGCCTCTGCTAATAAAGCACTGTTATACTCTACTCATCCTTGGCTACCCAAAACATAGCAGTAAGAAGTTTGATGTTTTTACTATATACGTCGGGCATGCCCATGCCTCCCGCTCACAACTAAGGATTTGGGCAGGGGTGTAGTTTAAACAATCACCTTGCATTGTCACAGTCCCCTCTTCTCTTGCTCTGACCCTTCTAGAGAGCTCACCAGGGGCCTCTTAACCCTGCAATTCCATATTCCTTTATGAATACAGGCAATTACCCATCTGTTCCAAGGGTAATATAAATAGTACCTATGCACTAATAATATTATGTCTAATTTGTATTTTTATGTTAATCCTGACCTTGCTGATCTCCTCTTTATATTTATAGATGGATGCCAGTAACCTCCAAGGATTCTTTTGGTCTCTGCAATCCTCTTTATTAATTGCTTACCTACAACCAGGTAAGGGCAAATGACAGCTCCATATTAACTAACATACACGCCTACCTGTGACAAATTTTTTTTCCACCATGAGCCTGTACAGTTTTTAAAGGGTTAAAAAGCTTGGCATATTAGGCACTGTGAGAATGGCCAGTACAGGAGTTTCTGCCTTCTGCAGGCTGTGGGGAACGGCCATTAATCACTGCTTGTTAATTAACAGCTCTGAGCTTGTAAGGCACCTGGTGAGGGGCATCAAAGGGGTCTGAACTCCGCCATGGCTGGCAAGGCAGGGGATCAGTGGGTGGAGGGGGCAGATCAGACATAGCAGATGGCACAAGTGCAGCCAGAGCAGGGCCTAAGCATATTTCATTGTTATGTACAGGTACTCGGTACTGTGCTATATCATAATTTCATGCAAATGCCTACTGTGTTTAGTGTGCTTAATACCATGTACTGGCTATCAGTGGCACACTGCATTACATATACACTATATTATATGTGTTGGGTTACATGGGCAGTCGCACAAATGGGTTCCTGTCCTGGTAGGTTGTGGGTAATTCTGCCCCCCGGCCACTGCTCTGATCAGTGGCGTAACTAGTTGTTACTGGGCCCCATAGCAAATTCAATTTAGGGCCCCAAAATATTTATAAGTTGGCCTATTTTACCAAGATATATTAAAATTGCTAATTAAATTGCAGGGTCTGCTTCCTCTATAGTTACGCCCCTGGCTCTGATGTTGCTTCTGGGAAGCACTACTATAATAGAAGCTATAGAATTCCAGAAGTTTGCAGAACTTTGCATTTAATCCTGACTGAGCCCCAATAACAATTCATTTCAGTGCACCCCCAAAGTTTCACACACAACAGTTCCAGGGACAAACCAATTCACTTTCTTCTGTTAGACACTCTCCTGCCGTGAATTCAAGAATTACCTCTTATTTTCCTTCTGTCTCATTATATTGGTTAATAAACGCTTGTTTCTGGCTAAAAGCTTTGCTCTCTCCCATAAACGGCAAACTGCTATTAACTGTTAGTCTCGCACACCCGTCTCCATCTTGTACCCACTCCAGTAATGGGCCATAAATCCTGCACTGCAATATTATCTCTTTAACCCCTAAGGTTAATTCATAGAATTAATAGCTCTCGTCTTTAGAGGAAATGCAGGGTTCCACCATGGCTTGAGCCTGTCCTGATAGATCCACAGCTGAGTCATCATTCATCACTAGCAGAACCAGTGTAAGACTGGTGCAATACTCTGCAGTGAGCAAATCTTTATTAGATGAGAGATGCAATGTCTAAGCCTGTCCCACTGCTCTGCATTCAACATGAGACCCAACATGTACCAATTAACTATGTGAGTCTTCTTTTTAGAGAGTAATCCGCAATGCCTGGGCCTGTCCTGCAGCCCAAAATGCATTGTTGTTGTTATTATTATATAACACTAGCACTCTTGAGACTGGCAACATTATATAACACTACTACGCTAGCACTCTTGAGCCTGTCCTGATAATCCATTGGGGCCAGATATAAGTAAAGGATTGTGAGACCATTTCGGACTGGCCAATTGGAATCAGGAGATCTCCCAGTGGGCCCAGGTGATGGTGGCCTTCCTGCTTCTAACCATTTGGCCTTTTCCATGGTCAGTCCTTATTTCTTTGGGAACAAAGATGATACATAGATAAATGACTATATTAGAATAGAAAAGAGATCAGGAGAATCAAGAAATTGAGTGAGCAAAGAAGGAAAATAGTACTGAAAGTCGGCCTATGGTCTAAGGGTTCTAATGGGCCCCTGGCACCCCAGTCAGACTGTCTGGAAAGACTTTAGTGTGAATATCACGTCTTGATATATTGCTGTCCTGATATTCAGCAGTGATGACGTCCATGGGGGCTCTTTTATAAACACTGGGCAAATTTGCACCTGGGCAGCAACCGACTGGAAGTTTACTTTCATTCTTCTACCTGCAGCTGGCTCAAAATTTTAATCAATGGTTGCTATGGATTACTGCCCAGGTGCAAATTTGCCTAGTGTTTATAAAGGAGCCTGGTATTAAGTCTTTGTTAGGCCTATCCCTACTCACTGTTTTACTTCTTAATGTAAAGAAGCTCAACTATTCAGGCTTAAAATTCTCTTTGAACCCCAAAATGACCATCTGCAAGAGAAGCAACATCAAATGGGTGCCAGTGCGCTGTGATGTGCATATCGGTGTATATGTAGGTTGGCATGAGAAACAGGGCACAGGCTTGTCTGTCCTATTGTATAATGTGCTGAATATAAAATAAATATCATGACACCAGTAAACCATTGGAAGGAAGTTGCTGTACATTAAATTCACGTAACACTCTGAGCCTGTCCTGATAATCTACAGCCAGCCCATTGCCAGAAACCTTGTGCGGCCCCTAATAATTCGCAGTGCAATGTGCAGCAAGCCAGGACTGTCCTTATGATCAAAAATATTTATTTCTCTTCCTCTCGCGCTCTCTCTCTCTCTCTCTCTCTCTCTCTTTTTTCCAGCAAACAAGACAGTCTGAAAATTAATGGGGAAAGCAGCAATTAGTAAATTAGGTTAGCGGTGTTGCAGCGGAAGTCATTTCTGCCAGGTGTATGAGGATCTCTGGAAGGATATATATTATTTGCTGTCAGTAAAGTGACATTTTGATAAATGGTTTGGAGTGCTCGGAATGAAGACCGGCTTACTTCTCCTGAAACAAATACACAGAACATGCTAAACTGCAGAAAGCAGCCAAGTCAGGCCTTCGCCAAGCCCGGCCAAACCCCCTCTTGGATTCCTCGGGCTGAGCAGCCAAAACTGTGTGCTTAATTAATCCGAATTACTGTGAATAAAGAGAGAGCGCTCAGCCTTGAGAAGTGTAGGGAAGTCTAGCAGGAGCAGACATTATAAAAACAAGGGCAAGTTCTCTATGGTGCCTGTGGTTTCTCTTCTTCCAGGCCAGTTGCTATAATTTTGGTGCAGGTCAACGATGGGTTAAAGGAGGAAAAATCACTGTGCCGACTGCTCCTTTTGCAAGAAGATGAATGTATGCTGCAGCTCCATGTGTAAACGGCTCCATAGAGAGTAATGAAACACAATTTTGTTATGGCAGCAACTAAAGTGCACAAATTTCACCTGCCAAAATGACCCCACAAAAGTCCACCGAACCTACTCCAACCCGTGCTGTCTGAATTTACACCGTTTAGATTGTAAGCTCTATGGGACAGGCTATTTCTATGTCTGAATGACTATTGCAGCCTATATTAAAAAGAGATGTATTAGATTCATGATGAATATACTAGCCAGGGCTCTATGCAAGCATAAGCAAATCTGTTGTGTTGCCCCTTTCGCAGTGCCAGTGTATTGACCCATGGCCCCATTCTGTCATTAATCAAATGAACTCAGTCCCTTCCCCAGCCCAGTTCTTGGGAAATAAAGGGCTGTTGGTGAGTATTCCCTTAAGGTCTTTTTGCCTAGGGCTATGTGGTATTGAACAAATCAGTGCCTCCTAAACATAATTGTGGTTTAGGTTTTATTATATTTCTCCAGCTCTGATTGGTTGAAGTCAATTCCCATCATCCTCCATGTATGCTTGACTAATTCTATTTTAGTTTGGATCAAGTACAATGTACTGTTTTATTATTACAGAGAAAAATGTAATACTTTTTAAAAATGTGGATTATTTTATTATAAAGGAGTCTGTGGGAGCTGGCCATTCCATAATCTGAAGATTTCTGGATAACAGATAACCGATCCTGTACTTGTTTATAAAACTATTACACCCCCCAGACACAGTAAGGGGCTTCTTGTATATTATTGGGCTGTGTGACTGTGCACAATGGTTTTAATTCAAAAGGTGCCCCCTGATAATGTAAGAGGTTCCCCGTGTATATGCCAGATGGATTGAGGGCTTCTCTGTGTATAAATGCACATTGATCAAACTTTAAGCTTCAAACCAACCGCAAACCCCATTGTTCAAGGATACCCTTTTGTTTTGTATTGAACTATACAGATATAATGAAAATATGAAGAGCCAAACCTACCCCCTCCCACCCCAGATAGCCCATGGGGCCCAGTGTGTTGTATCTGACTCTGCAGGTGTACAGGAAACATTTCTAGGCAAACTGTACCCCCAGATATCGTTGGAGGCCTTGGTGCTGTGTCGGGCTCCCATAGCGTGCCACTGCTGCAGCCTAATTACTGGTCCCGCAGACAGGCAGAAGCAGCAGATTTTTTTCTTGCCAAACATGCATTCTGGGCAGCTAATTGTGATACAGCAGCACCTGCTCGCTCCCTTTGCACCAGACTGGAGAGAACAGGGTGGGGTGTGTAACCCCCTCACTACCACAGTCCTGGGAGCAGGGTAATAAGCAGCATCTGTATCTGTTTTATTTGTTCCTTCACTCAACTTTACACATTCCTTATCTTTGCCCGTTAGTCACCTGTATCTTCATAGTTCCATCAATCGCAACTGACCACACAGTGATCAATGAATTATCTCTGCCTCTAACTTTCCATCTTTGACCACCCTACTCCTAATCATGCTAATTCTGCATTTCTTTCCATTTATCATACCCTGCTGCATCCAAGCTTTCAGATCAGTCTGTTTTGCCTTTATTATTCCCTTTACCAGATTAATCTCTTCCAGCTCTTTGTGTTGAGCATCATTGCCTTATTCTACTGCTAAATGAATCCTCAGGGCAGTGGGGCTTATTTAATTTAATGTGGCAGGACCCAAGGATTGCTCAGTCTGCCCAATTTTTGGTTGGCATGCCAAACCCCTGCTCAGTCCACCGAGCGATCTGCATGGCTACCCCTCGCTTCTCCCTGCCACCCCTGCTGCGTCTGAGGCTCATGACTCTTCTGCTGACCCCTAGTTCTGGCTCTTGCTATACAACCCATGAATTTTAATTTATTTTTTTTCATTAGTATTTTTCTAATAAAAACCTGCTATACCTAGTGCACAGGCCTTTTCTTCTGGTGTCTCCATGGGTGCACATGATTCTGTAATCACAGACATTTTTATTGTCCTTTTTTTATGTTCAAGTTGTCCGCTTGAGTGTAGTACAACTATACATTCTTTGATCCACCAATGAGATCATTGCCTCAGCCCCACTGGTACCTGAAAGTGGTCCTGTCCACACTAATCATAAAAACATGGCTGAGGCATTTGCCTTCAGAATGGGTCATCGATCATTGCTTTGGGCCCTCACAGTTTGGAACTGATGATATGGACCATTTCAGATATTAAACTTTTTTTGTCTCAATGCTCTGTTATTAAAATAGGTTGCATGTCAGGACTAAAGAAGAACACGGCTAGTACTCAGTGAAAGCAAACAAAAGCTCTGGAATTCTTCATAGCATACAGTATATGGGGAGTTCAAGTGGCATTTACAAGTAATGGAAAAGACCGCTACAAGCGCAGTTCTGTCCTAAAACATAAGGAAAAGCAAGCTACAACTGCTGAAAATTGTCCTTAGCGTCTGTTAAGGGGAACTATACGGTGGCTCCACTTATATTTGTAAATACATATACAGTATATGCAAAGTGTATGTGCCCAGTAGGCTATCTTCTCATTTTTTTTCCCTTACAATATGGCCAAAAAAATATGGCAGCTGCCAGCCCTATGTAAAAATACAAATTCACAGAGAGATGTCCTGTGCACACAATAAGCTCCAAAAAACATCCAGCCCTCTCTTGAAACCATGTATCTGTCAGTACAACTGCATTAGGGAAATCATTTCACAACTTCACGTCTCTTATTGTAACAAACCTTTTTGCATGTTAAAATGAAACCTCCTTTCTTATAGCCAGATCTACAGGTGAATATAACATCAGAGAGTATATTGTATGGTTCCCTTATATATTTATATGTAGTTTTATCTCATTCCTCTTCTTAAGTGTAACCAACTTGGCCAGCCTTTCCTCATAACTTGCCATTCCCTTAATCATCTTCGTAATTTCTATGGACTCTCTCTCTATTGCATTGATTTCCTTAGGAATCACTGCATATTATAGACAGGCTGTATGAGTGTTTTATATAAGGGAACATTAACAAATTCTCTCTTGAATCTTTACCCCTTTAAATACAGGACAAGACTTTGATGGCTGACTGGCTTGCTACATAATTGTGTATTATCACCAGTTATCCCCAGGTACTTCTCCATCAAGCACTTGGTTAAATTAATTGGTAAAATAAGCTACATATTTTTAAATCCCAGGTGCATAGCCTTACATTTATCAACATTGAATCTGATCTGCCACTTAGCTGCCCAAAACTGTCAAGTTTTTACAGATCCCCGTGCAAGGATGCCACATCTTGGATAGAATTACATTGCCTGTGTACTGTAGTTTTGTGTTTGTGTCTAAATTACATTGCTTACTTACCCCCAAGTCATTAACAAACAAACTCAATAAAAGTAGACCCCATACAGAACCCTGCAGAACCTTAATCCAAGTAGAGAATGCTCAGTTCATACTCACCCTTTGTACACTAGTTTTCTATCCGTGTACAAACTGCATAACCAAGTTCCAAGGCCAACAGAGTTTATGCAAAATACCACAAGATCACATCCAATGCTATCCTATTAATCAGAGTTGGAATGAAGGGACTGAATCTAGAGAGGATGTTACAAATAGTACTATAACCATCATTATTAAAAGAGTGCCTTTTTCCTGATCCCTAACATTCAATGTGTATGACCACCAGTCTTATATACTGGACTAGCAGAACTGCTTGAGCTCCAAGGACTCCGCACAAGATCATGGCCAATATTTAAAAGTACACGTTCAGACAACTGATAAGTCTCTTCCAATGAAAGCGGGTATTAAAAAAGAAACTCTTTTCTATAAAATGCACAAAAAATAGCAAAGAAGCCAGATTCCAATTGTGAAATATCCAGAGACGGCCATACCAAGAATACAATATTGGCCTATGGCAATGTAACCCATGCTGGAAACAGGCGTCATTTTTAGACCACTCGGCATGAAACTGAATGTGGGCTTTATGATTGTTATCTGGATAAAGATGATTTATTCAAGCAGGGAGGAGAAAAGAAAAAAAGAAATGCATTCAAGGCTCTTGGTAAAGAATGTGGCATCTGGGAAGCTTCATTTAAAGCTGGAAAGACTCAGTCTTGTTTCAAGCATTCATCAGACTGAACACTTTCAATGATAGGTCTCAATGTGCATGTACTGAGGAGTTTTCCCTTTGGGTTCCTGTCTGTCATTACTGAAAGAGGCAGGCGTCTTCAACTGAAGAACAAAGAATAAGGGTCCTTGAGTCAACCTTATCAGGAAAGATTCACCTTCCTGGTCAAGACCCTCTATGGGATGAGCATCATGAACCTTTGAGATGTGTAACTGTAGAGAATCTCACTCGCTAAATATTCTTCATCATTGTCTTCATATGGACCTCACAGCACATTTGGCTGGTCTAGCTTTTAATCCTCAATCAGAAGCTCCCAACCCTAGTGGAAAATCAGGAAGGAACATATGTCACTAAAAAGAATTCCCATCAGTGAAAGCATTTTGCAAATACATTGTCAGGAGAGAGTGGGAGATCTACAAACCCAAGTGAACATCAATCATCTGGTATACTAAGGCAGACCACCAGGGAGTCTAGAGAAAGAAATAGGCACAGTTTATGGAGATTCCTATATAGGAACCCTGAGAGTTCAATTGTACCCGTATGCAAGGAGTCCCTAAGCGGTCCTCTGTAATCCCTGGGTGATGATTTCCCTTTCCAGGGTAAAAGTAGTATAATAACAATTCAGTGTTTGCCCAGTTTAATAAGATAACATGTGCTCAGGGCTCTTTTCCTGGATCCCATCCAGTGGGGAGGTGGGTTCAAGATTGGGGTTGGGCAGGTGTCAGGCCTGTTTATATAAAGTTTAGTCATAGCTTTGTTATAGCCATTCTAGGAGCAAAAGGCAGGTCCAATAAATTTATTGAGCAGCCATACACTTCAATGAGGAGGTGAATGGGACTTGTACCCTTGCAGTGACAAGGCTGCCAGTATAGAGACAAGAGTGGGTGAGCTCAGGAGCTGGAGGATTTCCAAGGGGCACAACACCACCAGAGAGTGGATGAGCGCGGGGCAGATGGAACTGCCAGGGAGAAAGATACCACCGTGCACTTGTGCTGGGGAAAGGATAACCAAGACAGGCTGGACTACATCCTGGGAGGGAACCTATCATGAACATTTCAAAGTTTGTGGGTTTCCAGTGTTTGGGAGTGATGTGCCATCTGAGAACTGTCCGTACTAGTGATTGACTGCCTGTGATCAATAAAGACGTTTGTGTTCGAAGAAGCATTTGGACTGCAGTTATTGCCAAGCTGGTTGGCCTGGGTTCAGCAATCAGCCAAGGATCCCCTTGAGGATAAGTGCTTAAGGTAAAATTGCATTTCACTAGACGTTTCAGGGAATTGCCCATAGTCTACAGGTCCCCTAACCACTGGCTTCTGAAGGCCCACAGTAAGCAGCATACACTTATATAGCACACCCATGGGTGGGCGCAACCTGTGTTTAGTCCGTTCCCCCAATGCTACGTTCCTTTTGCCTCCTTCCTCCATTGCTGTGATGGGGGGGGGAGGGAAAGGGGGACCAGATTGGGATCGGCTGACCCTGCCAGATTTCTTCCTGGTGTCCCACCAGCCCAGTCCAGCACCATTAGCAACCATAAAAAATTGCAGGAGCATGTCTGCATGGAATTGCCTTAAGGATTTGCATCAGTAAGAGCGCTCCATTGCATCCATCTTGTAATTCAAAAATATTTCATTTGGTATGGTCCATCCTGCCATCACTTGATTCAGTACATCAGTGTCACTTGTCTTCCTTATATGGTTCATTTCTATACATCCAACCCAATGAGAACAAATGATATATTATATACTTTTAATATGATTGATCATGAAGCGCGGCAGGTCACGCACAACTATATTTAACTATCCCTAACTGTATCTATCCATCTATCTCACACACATATATATATATATATATATATATATATATATATATATATATATATATATATATATATATATATATATATATATATATATATATATATATATATATATATATATATACATATACATATACATATATATATATATATATATATATATATATATATATATATATTATATATATACACACACACATACATATATATATATATATATATATATATATATATATATATATATATATACACATATATATATACACATATATAAACCTATATAAGATAAATGGGATTTAGCTCTATATTTTACCAGCTTTGTGAACGAAGCAATAGGGATGCGAGAAAAGGCTTTATTCGACTTTAGATTTGTATATTTGGGTTTATATATATTTATATAGAATATAATATCTGTGCACGTTGACTCCTCTCTTTATCTGCATCATAAATCAAACACAAAATGTAAACCCGCACCCCCTCGGGCGTCTGTATTGTGGTATAACAACTTCCAGAGGGACTGAGCTCTATCACCCCTCACGTCAGAGGGTCTCTGCGTATGATTAATATTTACCCTCTCACCCCCCTTCTGTATCATCCATCCATCTTCATTGTGGGGCTCACATGCTCCTGACGAGGCGAGGCAAGGGGAGTGCTTGGGAATAGGTGGCCACGCAGAGATCTCCAATGTCCCCGCAGTTGTACAGCCAGCATTTTATAATTAACATAAGTATTAATAAATAGACTTTTGTGTTATTAAAAAACAAAACAAAAAAAAAAACCTTAATTTAAAACTTTAAACAAATGCAGATTTATTGGCCACGCAGCAACTACCTTCACTGGAAGAGATATCAAATGCCACAATTATAGAAAATTTCTAATATAATAAATCATTCTCAGAATGTCGGAGCTAAAGGGGCTATATGACCTGTGTTCATCTCTTGATCATGTGCTGTCACTTAAAATGAAAGGGGCAATATGCCCCATGTATAGGAATGGCGGAGCTTCCATCTAATTTGGTACAGAGCAGTGTCACACATAGGGATGCACCGAATCCACTATTTAGGTTTCGGCCGAACCCCCGAATCCTTTGCTAAAGATTCGGCTGAATACCGAACCAAATCCGTGTGGGAAGGGGAAACATTTTTTTCTGATGAAAAGTCACGTGATTTCCCTCCCTGACCCCTAATTTGCATATGCAAATTAGGATTCGGTTCGACTGGGCAGAAGGATTCGGCCGAATCCTGCTGAAAAAGGCCGAATCCTGGATTCTGTGCATCCCTAGTCACACAGGAGGTCTCAAAGGCTAGCAGAAGGAAAAGTACAAAAGTTGTGGTGATTCCCCCCCTTTACCCCCAATGCATTCTGTATAGCTCTGAAACTAGGGATTGAGGGGTTGGCCACAGAGGCCTTGTTCATAATGGAAGGGGGTGCAAAATTGGAGGGGAGTAATAGGCTGCAGAGGTGCATTTGCAGAAGATGCTGAAATTGTGCATTTGCAGACCAAGTGGCAATTGGGGGAGCATGTGCACTGAACATTAATAGGGCTGGGGATGAGCGAGAAAGCAAAGGGGCAGACGGAGCACTGAGCAAAGTAGCCACCAATACTGACCAGGGTATGATTCTCCTTTCCCAGACCTTTCAACTCCCCAATTTTTCAGGGAGTTATTAGATTTTGGGCTCGGTCTGCTGCCACTCTTAAGCTTCCCCTGATTTCCTTTGATTTTCCATTTGTGGGCAAAAATCCGAAGTGCACATGTGCAGACATACTTCTGCTAATGGCAGTAGCGCTTGATTTGGCATGGGATGCAGGAGGAAATTCTTGGTGCCAAAATGCCAACTAGAGCACATTTGGATGCAAGTACCTTTAAAGAGTTTAATGCTCAACTGACTGCAGATGAAATTGCAGGAGCACAACTGCGGCTATGGCTGTAAATGACCCCTCGTGGCTTGCAGAGAACATAATTACATTACATTTATAAATAGGCAGGGGCGTAACAACAATACAGCAGTTCCTACAGTCACAGTGGGACCTGGGGGACAAGGGGGACCGGATCACAGTGTCTCAAGTATGCAGGTTCCCCTTCCAAGCTACTTCCGTATTGAGCTGCAGGTGGCAGGGGGGCCTGTAGGTGTGTGTGCTGGGTGCATGTAGGCCCCAAGAGCAATTGTACATAGGAGTGAGAGCTGACATATGGTTCTATGAGTACAGAAAATAATTGGCAAGGCACTCTTTATTATGACCACTAGAAGCGCAGTTCCATTCAGCTTTATGGAGAATGCTTTTAGTGAATCATTACAGTGTGTGTGTGTGTGTGTGTGTGTAATGTTCCGTGCAGTGAATAATCTATGTTCTTTGCTATTTACAAAAGAAAATGTAAGGTTTACTTTCCCCTTAAAGGTCTGCCAGGCTAAACATTTATTGTGTGTAAATACAAATTTTTACTGAATTTTTTTTTATGATCAGCAAAAATAATGCAAGAAATGTTACAGCCTTAATTGGTCATTAAAAATAAATCTAATTAGCTTATTTATGCAATTAGGCTGCTTTCCAAAGCCTTTGAAAGATGTAGAAAAAAAAAAAAAAGCTTTGGTAAATTCCACTGTGTTTAATATGAACAAAGATTTCTTTAATGAGGGGGAAACCTAGAGCAAGTAGTGCATCAATCGTATTGCCAAATGTTCCATTTAGACTTCTACAAATGAAACACAACTACAAAGAAGCTGGGGCTGCAAAAAAGACACAACTGGGAAGTGCAACAGTAAAGGGAAACATATAGACAAGTGTTGTTACAAGCATAGTATATATACAGTAGATTTAACATGTTTTCTGCTATAAAGCGAATATATCTTTATACCCTTTATGTCTCATACTCTTCTATTAGACAGCAAGCTCTTGTAGGTAATCTATTTGATATATTTGGTGTACGGTGAGAAGTATTATGTTGGTACTTTATAAATACTTATATTGCTGAATTCTTGGAAACAATCAGTTATTGTGATCCTAGCAGTTTTGCCAGTAGGGGGTGCTCTTATTCTTCTCTCGTCTCTTAGCGTAACTGTGTAGATCTGACCCATGTGTTTGCAAATTCTCAGGAATAGGATGTTAGACTTCTGTGTATTTTCTAACATATTGCGCTCCCGTGCTGCTGGTTATGTGGACAGGATTAGCCAGTGGGGCTTATCTAATGGCTGAATGACCCCAATAAGATGATATTAGGGCACAATCATCATGCTATGTTTCTGGTTACAGCTTATCAGGACAGGTTTATGCAAGGCTGCATTTCTGGTGGCAGGTTATCAGGACAGGCTCGTATAGGACCAGGGGCGTAACTATAGAGGAAGCAGACCCTGCGGTTGCAGGGGGGCCCAGGAGTGTAGGGGGCCCAGTGAGACCCTAATTAATTAGCAATTTTAATATATCTTAGTAAAATAGGCCAATTTATAAATATTTTGGGGCCCTAAATTGAATTTTCTATGGGGCCCAGTAACAAATAGTTACGCCACTGTATAGGACTGCAAGCTGAATATGTGGTTGCAGCTTATCAAAACAGACTCATGCAAGGTTGCATTTCTGGTTGCAGGTTATCTGGACTGGATCATATGCTGGACTGCATTTCTGGTTTGCAGGTTATTAGGACGGGCAGTGCTGGGCAAAGCAGTACTTGTGCAACCAAGGCAAGCTCCCATCCCTTATTTGTTCCACACCCCTGCAGCTGCTGTCTACTCTTGCCTGCTCTCCTAGTTCTGGCCTGAAGCATAGGCACATGCAGGACTGCATTGCTGGTTGCACGCTATAAGGACAGACACCTGCAGGGCTGCCTTACTGTCTAATATTGATCCAAGCCCTTACTGCACATGAGTTTAGAAGGAGTTTAATCTAATGCAGTTTGCATATATCAGGCAATATTTCACATGGCAGGGTGTATGTCCTTTGTTTTGTAATCTGTATGCTCACTACTCTGATGCCGGAGACTGAATAAAGTTGCCCTTTATGCCCTACGTAAATCAGCCCTGCCTGACACTTAAGATGATTAATACAGATACATATATTTCTTATTAATTTATTGTCCAAATAGAGAAGGATACTGTAAGTCTTCGTAAATGGTATATTTATTTTATGTTGATTTTTAGTCACTGTCTTGCTGGAAAAGGGGAATGATCCACTGATCAAAATAATGGGACAGGCTTGAGCTCCAGAAACTCACTGTAAGCCTCCCAAAAGGGTAAAATAAATACATCTCTGCGCTGTAGCAGAACAGGTTCTATGGATCAACAAGTCTTTATATTGTAAAAGCCTATATTGCTATGGAGTGACCACCAATGATCAGGACAGGCTCAGATAGTGGTCTCTATATACTGAGCTGTATTGAGTAGAGCTCTGTACTTGTATGATCTGTATATATGCCCTGTTATTGTACAGCACTACGGACTATGTTGGTGCTTAATAAATACGTGTTAACAATAATAATAACCTCCTGTCTGCCGATTATCAGAGGCCCAGACAGAGCTGGACAGACAGTTGATCTGGTCATGCATAATAAGCGCTTCTTTTTATTGAATGACGAGTGACCTCATGACTCCATATTAGCGGCCAAGAAAATATTCCATCTGCATCTCCATAAAATCGCCTGCAATAACCAATGCTCAGATCACAGCATGGGTGGAATTTACCTCTTACCTGCCAAACTCTGCTTGTGCCTTTAGCCTGTCATCCAATTTCTATACGTTCCATCTCTCATACATCAACTGCCCCCCCCTTCCGAGCGACCATCACCTCTGGAAGTGCTTCTAATTTATAACTAATTGTACAATTAGGTTTTGATGCAGTGTTTCTAATAAAGCAAACTGATGTGCTTTTATCAAGTCATAGTCTTAAGAGAAAATAATGACTTGATTCAAGGGCTGTTGACTAAATTGGAGAGCTGCTGATGCATCAGGAAGAAGTGAAGTGAAGAGAGCAATTGCTCCCTTGTGTGCCAGTGTCAGTTTGTTTGTGTGCTCATGAGCTCAGGGCATTGATAACGCTCACTGTATGTTTTTCAGTCTGTGTCAAAATTGAATGGATAAAGACATGGGTCTTTTTATTGGCATTCATTGAATGGTGCAAATCCTGCTTTCTGGGCATCACCGGAAATTTGTGACTTTTATTTGCAAACTCTAAAATCATGCAAACAAGGGAAAGTAGTAAGAAACACTAATTACATGAAACAAAAGCACCCACAATGTGACTAATACATACATCTGCAACTCTTTTCTGGCACACCTTTCTACAATAGGAGCACATACACAGAATACACAGGGCGCATGCTGCTGGCGATCAAGTTGGAATCCCAATGGGATATTGGTGGCAAATGAAATACTGCAATACAAGTATAGCAACAGCAATTGACTTTATATAGAAAAGAGAAAAATGCAACACTTTTAAAGTTCATTCTGAAGAGCTCTTCATACCTCAGGTATCACTACCTTCCCAAAAAGGCAGTTTATTCCACATGATTGGAACACAAAAGTCCTCTTCTCATACAGATTATAGGGGCAAACATTGTAGTGCTGCCAATATCCTCTTTATGGCAAATTATTTACATGTATGCCCTGAAGGACAGGCAAGTCTGGAGGTAGAAGATGGTTGGTCTACTCTATGCAGTAATGTAACTCTAGGCCAAAACTCCTTGCCAAGCTCAGCAGTGACACCTCCCTCCATGCTATTTTGGACAGACTTTCTAGCTGGGATTGTCAGCAGGGAAATCTTTAGAGGGAGTGGTGGTGTCTGTGAGGTATCCATATGGACCCAGTGGTAAGGTCCCTTTGACCCACTGCACATGAATATGTTTGCAACTGTGGTTCAGGCTAGAGGCCATGGCAGGTGATAAATAGGCAAGCCTCACAACGAGCCAAAGGTCAGAACCATGGACGACTCATGTTAAATACGGGGCAGGGGTCTCCAGAACAGGTCAATTTATGGCCAAGAGTTTAACGATTAAGCAAAGTGAACAGGAGTGGTCCAAGATTAAGGGATTACCTGTATCTGACCGTAATTTGGCTGGGAGTTAGGGTTTCCACCTTTTCTGGAAAAAATACCAGCCTTCCTATATTTCCTATGTATTTGTTTTTCCCTATTAATATTGCAAGATCCCGCATCATGTTTACAGGCCAGGTGGCAACCCTGCTGGGGGTAAATACAAATAGAGTTAGTAGATGCAGAAGAATAGATTGTCACAATTATATACGATACGGGGTTTACACAGCCTCCAGTGGCTCAACAAGGAACTAAAATGGTTGCCTTGTAAAGCAGTGGTTGCCACACTTTTCCAGTTCAATCACTACTTGAATGTCAGCTCTGGCCAGAGGTCCAACCTTTGGACAGGCCCCCCTGTATCTCACAAATTAAGTACAGATATAGGAAAATGACAGTAACACTTATTCAGTTATCGTTCCAAGAATCTTCTTCAAGCTGGGTTTTCTGAAACCCAAAGCAAAAGGCAATTCTCTCCAATTCTTACCCTAGCTGGCTGCAGCCATGGCACCAAGCCTCACCCTAGGGTGACACAGGCCACATAGTTTGGGAACCGCTGTCCTAGCTCGAGTTTAGACCAGCAGGTACTAATTTCTGTGTGACCCCAAATGGTTACGATTTGCTGGTTAGATCAATGTTTTATGGCTGATCATGTATGTCAGAATAATACAATATCCGGCTGTGGGCTAGTCCATCTGATATAAATAGAGTTGGTCAATATGTGGCCACATCTAAGTGCTTCTGTTTGATGTAAACCTCAGGGTTTTTCAGGAGGTTTTGGAAATACCCCCCACTAAAACACAACAGTTGTTTATCGAAGGTATAGGCTTGTGAATGGTTAATCACTTTCTGTCCTATCTGTGTGCCATAATCATGTGGCAGATTAAGAAGAGGAATAGTTCCGCTAATTTGCCCATTAATATTATATAACTGAACACGTTCCAACCTGACTAATACCTTTCATATCAGTAGATGATACAGTGGCTTGGTTCCAGCTGGCTGTGGGAAGCCATTGGCCTTTGCCCCGCACACTTGTTTCTCAGGAAGAATTCCTCCGCGAGGAAAAGACGCAGGGATGTGACAAGGCCAAGCAAAAGGTCCCCTAAATCCAAAAATGAAAAGAAGGCTTCAAATAGATTTAAATATTATTAGCCTCTATCCGGTAATTGGAAGAAGGAATGAAAACAGCTAGGGAACAAAAGTATTGTTTGGTATGATGATGTTTTTCATCCTCTGAGCGTGGGATCTCTCAGGTATGGTAT
The DNA here is from genome assembly GCF_017654675.1 of Xenopus laevis. Taxonomy (NCBI): domain Eukaryota; kingdom Metazoa; phylum Chordata; class Amphibia; order Anura; family Pipidae; genus Xenopus; species Xenopus laevis. The sequence goes on from NC_054388.1 coordinate 34,628,927, forward strand.
TTGGCCTCTTTTTTTCTGATTTAACCTCCCCTAGTTATACCTAAAATGGCCTATCATTTGTTTTTTTAAGTCCTGATTCAAACCCAGAGGTATTGCAGGCAAATATAGTATTTTTTAATTCTTTATTAGTGCTTATCTCAAGATAATAGTTATTCAGGCACTTCTATTCTGATGCCCTGCTTCCTGTTTGTGAGCTGAATCCTACCCACTATTCCCATATGGGGATGGTATTTCAAAGTGACTTTGCCATTATTATTATTATTATTAATGAATTATTTCTTCATTCATACTCTCTACTCCTGTCTCTCCTTTAATTTCTCTTTACCAAAACCTGGAAATCAGCACTCAGGACTTTCTGGAACAAATGCTAAATCACAAAGAGAAGTCAATGATCCAGTGCAGGGGAAAGGAACGGGGAGGGCCATTACTGCACCTAAAGTGTCTGCACTAAGTGACTGCAGCTAAAAAAAAAAGCCGGGTAAAGGAGAAGCATTAAATAACAGGGAAGAGCATGGCATATTAGCATAAGGTATCTGGTTCTAGACCTGAGTGGTCCTGACAGGGGTGCCCTATTGTAAGTTTTATTTTCTCTTTGCACAGGTTCTTTCCCGTGTCTTGTTGTTGTGTTGGCTAACCATCTGTGTGGGCCAACAGATTGTTTGGCAAAATTCAAATTCACGCTGTCATTGGTCAAATTGGAAACTTGGAAATCCAAGAGCTATTCTCTTTTGATTGCCTTGGATGTCACAAGAGTTGCATATCTTAAAATTATTGCTGGGATTTCTGAGAAGATACAGTTCTGCAATGGCAGAAACCCTAAATAGTGCTGTCCCCATATTAGATTTAGAGTATGGCAATATAGAGACTGAGCAGTGTGAATGTTAAAGGAAATATCACATAAGTTTTCCTGCACTGCTCAGGTCACTGCTAAGGAAAGGGCTGGCTGAAAACCTTGAAGACCCCCTATCCTGTCCCCGTCACATGCGGGGTGATTAATAGAGAAGAGTATGACCAAAGCCATGCCTCTGTTTACCCTAGGAGACTTGGTTCTCAGGAGGTCTGACGTTCTCCCTCAACATTTTAATGTTCTAAACCATCTCTTCCCACTACTAAATCACAAAGTGGGTCTAGTGTGAAGAAACCGGAGGTTGAGGGAGAGAGAGCACAAATAATCACGCACAACAGTTTCTGAGCCCTTTAGAATGTTTTTCATGTTGGGCCAGTCTTTATTTAATCAAATACTAGTAGAGTTGTTCTCTGATTTGGTGGTGAAAGGTGGGCAAAGGGGAAATATATTCAAATATACACTGATATTTTGTAATCGGTAGAAAGGCATCTGCCATTTATGGAACATTCAAATGCATAAAAGTATCAGTGTTGCACATTGTGGTGCTGTCCTGTTGTTGCCTATGGAAAGGGTTTGGACTGAATTAGCAAATGGTGGGAGTATACGTCAAATAGTCAATTAAATGAGCTGTAGTGCTATTAAATGTGGTCTCCTGTACCTTATGCAGCAGCTATAGAATTAGTCACCTCTGCCATGATTACAGGCTGTAATACTGAAACTGTCAGTATAAAGTGTGTGTGTGGGGGTACTTGTCTTTTATATACTGCGTGGGTGCATTTGTTTTAGTATATTCTGAATGCAATACCATTATCATTACAGGGTTAATCAATTCACTCAGATTTTAAGGGCAATCTCAACGACATTAAAGGTAACATACATAAATTTGTCTTCGACATAGCATAAAGTGTATAGCTATAGTGTAATGTCTGCACAGAACATTCTAGGGCACAATCACCATAAACGAGCACTATGTGTACTGACGGGAAATAACGTTTATTTGGAATACTATGCACAAGGAGACCCTGTACTTAACGCCAGTCTCCAGATGCAACTTGTCTTTACAGATGCTTTTCATTAGTACCCACATGCTGGCCTACTGTATATATATAAGAGGGTGCACCTATGAGTGCCCCGTGGACAAATCTTATCAACCCCATTCACCTTATTTAAAAAAAAACAGAAGCAAGGGGCTTCTTAGCTGTATTTTAAATGTTGCCCCATGTTGACTATAGAGAACCTGTCTCAGCACATATATATTTTCAGATGTAATGTTTCATTGCTTTGTATAATAGAGTAGAATAGAGGGCTAGCTATCACTCTTTGTATGCCTTCTTTTTTTTTTGTATTGTCCCCAACATTATCCCCAGTGATGTTTCAACATGAATTCTGAGTTTACTTGTCATGTCCCTCACCATGTAATGACTCGGTCCCTCTCTCCTCACGGGGGATTATGTAGACCAGGACTGCCCAAAACATCAGCAGGGTTCTAGCAGTCCATCATTCCTGGTAGACTTTGAAAAAATTGTCACGATTAAAAAAAATTGTCGCGATTAAAAAAAAATTTGCTTCATGTAAATATTGGTTGCGATTAAAAGAAAATTTATTGCACGTACAAGTCACCCATAGACTTCAATGTATTTTGGTGAATTGTGTTATGGAATTGCCTCTGTGCCAATTCCAATTCCTGTGCCATCCTGCTATGAGTTCTTAAAGGAGAATTCAACACTAAAGTTAAAAAACCCTACCCTACATTGGCTCCCTGGGGGGAGGGGAGTCTATGCAGGGTAGGGGGTTGGGATTTTTTAACTTTAGGGTTGAATTCTCCTTTAAAGGAGAACTAAAGTAGTATACTAGAAATGTTGTACATTATGTTTTGTGCTTCTGTACCAGCCCAAGGCAACCACAGCCCTTTAGCAGTAAAGATCTGTGTCTCCAAAGATGCCCCAGTGTCTCCAAAGATGCCCCAGTAGCTCCCCATCTTCTTTTCTGCTGATTCACTGCACATGCTCTGTGCTGCTGTCACTTACTGAGCTCAGGGACAAGCTCAGTAAGCTTGTCCCCCAGTAATATACAGTGCATGTAAAATAGAAATGTCACAATATAAGTCTGATTAGTAATTAATACAGATAATTACTACATGGCAGCACAGAAACCAGTGCAATTAGCATCAGAATTTAATAATCAGCTTTCTAGCATCAGCTTCTATTACAGACCAACCTCATTTTTTGCTTGATAATTAGTAACGACACCTAAGTTTAGCTTCTCAACAGCTGCTCAGAGCCCACTGAGCATGTGAGTGTCACAGACACTTTCCAAGATGGTGACCCCCTGTGACAAGTTTGAAGTCCTGGATCATTGCTGCTATTGACAAGCTGAAACGTTAGGCTGGTGCAATAATTTCAGTATATAAAATGTCATTTTTAGCCACGTTAATTTTTATGGTTTAGTTCTCCTTTAAGGTAGATTTCATGATGGCATCAGGTGGCAAGAATAGATTGCGAGGGGATAGTCTGGGCACCCCTGATGTATGCAGATCAGCAGTAGAGCTGGTTGTGTATTAATTGCACCCAATGTCTCTCTGTTTCCAGCCTTACTGTTGCTCACCATAATCTCACTGCAGTGATACATGGACTTTCTCATGACGGCATTTCATACACACGCCCCTGCTAAATGAACACACATGTCCCTGGCAATAAGGGAATCTTCCCATTACACCATCAACAATTTATTACTACAGGAGACCAAAGAATAGATTCCTCCCCTATTCCTTGCTTTAACCCTGTTTTTGGTTTTGGCTGCATAAGAGTTAAATACCAAGCTTGATGCTATATAACATGAGCACCCTGCTGCTCTTTGCTTGTTATCTCTTGATCACTGGATAATGTTTCCCAGTGGGGGGCAAATTTCTCTCCAATTTCTACGCCGGCTTCACATTAAACCTCTTCATGCTGATGAGTTGGTCCCCCCACTGAGAGCTGCAAATCAACCCCATTATGAAGCCATTAGACACCTCCAGTGTTCTCCTTGCCTGCGGCCTGCCACTGTGCAGCCAGTGCACAAACCCCTCTTCCTTTCCTGGAATCAATGGCCTCATTCTGTGCATTCAAATCCTACAACTGCTTTTAATTCTGGCTCAGTGGGCAGGTCTGCAAGTATTTCAGCATAGTCCCGCACACCTTGTCTCTCATTTCTTCTGTGTGAGACACGGAGGGATGTTCCTGCTATAGACCTGTTGAAGTGATGAACCAAAACATGGGAGATTCTTTGCCTTATGTAACATAAATACAGACTGAATTCTGATTTAATATTTCCAGACTTTTAAAATATTCTTTTTATATTTATTTAATGGAATGATGAAAGTGAAAGAGCATCTAACACTGTATCCTTGTATCTGTTCCTGGTTCCCATTCTTAATTAGTTCCTGGTTTTCAGCCAATTCTTCTAAATCTTGTGATCCAGTGCACCTTCCTCTGCTATTCCATTTGTATAAGGGTAAAAGGCACAGATGGAGAGGAGTATTTCAGAGACCCTGAAATAAAAGCAAACACTACCCCACCGGGTCAATAAGTATTAATAAGTAGACCACATTGAAAGGAGAACTTTAGAAGAAAGATTCCACACCTCCCAACTGTCCTGTTTTCTGCCAGACTTTTCATTTTTCAAATGTTGGGAGGTACGAGATTCTTATGCCTTGTAGTCCTTTCCATTGGAGTTATTCTGCTACTATTGATGGCTCCTCTATAGTACCTATACCTTTACTAGTACCTATATACTTGGTACTTCTATCTCCATTCTATTCTAGGCCTCTCCTCTGATGATTCCTGGGTAGTGATGGGCAAATTTCTCCCGTTTGGCTTTGCCGAAAAATGCACGAATTTCCCACAGAATTCGCGAAACAGCGGAAAAATTGCGAAATCGGAAACTTCACAAAAAAATCTTGAAATTTGAACGCTTTCACGAAAAAAAACGTGCAATCCGAACGTTTTCACTGAAAAAAAAATCAAGTGATTTGAACGTTTTCACAAAAAATTCGAGCAATTCAAACGTTTTCACACAAAAAAAATCTAGCAATTTGAAAGTTTTCACTAAAATGAGCAATTGGAATGTTTTCATAAAAAAATTGTGCGATTCGAACGTTTTCACAAAAAAATCAAGTAATTTGAATGTTTTCAATAAAATAATCGTGCAATTCGAAAAAATCAAGCAATTAGAACGTTTAAACGAAAAAATCAAGCTATTCGAACGGTTTCACTAAAAAATCTTGAAAATCGGAAATTTTCGGGGGAGATTTGTGGATTTTTTCCACAAGGCAGCAAAACGCGAAAATTCACCGCAAATTCATGCCAGGCGAATTTATTCGCCCATCACTATTCCTGGGTATTTCCAGCTTCAGCATCAGATATTCCAGGCCTCTTAAACAAATAGGAAAACCCTTAGGAAGACCAGATATTCAGCAAATCGAACTATGTCATGATATATCTTTTTTGTTTACGCAGATGTTGATATTTGGGAGTTTCATGAATCTGATTGTGCCATTGCTAAACTAGCCAAGAATATAGAGGAAGAAAGGTCATATTTCAAGCCATGAACTAGAAGCTTTGTCTACCAATGTAGTGTGGGATAGAACATCAACAAAGGTTAGTTTGCATGTGCATTCTATTGCTGAACAGTCTAGGATCAACTCACTGTTTTGCTGGTTTGATGCTATAAGAGAAAATATCTTGAGTAAGGGCTTGGGGGTCAAGAAATGATGATCTAAACATGGAAGTTTTCTTTTGGTTTTCCTGTAGTGATCTGAAAACCTTTCTAGATATTATTATAGGAGAGCATCCAGATCCTCAGCATGGAAAGACGGGAAACATGCTTTATTCAGAAACCAGGATTTTGTGTCCTTTCCCATCAATCTTGTACATTGGAAAATATCTTTTTTTTTTTAATGTAATGTTTAATGTAATGTAACATTACCCATGTATTGTTAATGCAGTACACTGTTAGTTCTGTGTATGATACAGCTATGGTCTGGGCCATCTTCTGGAATCACTGGGTCCAGGAGGAAACATTGGGATTGGTAAAGGTGGCTCCAGTAATTAACACTTCAGTACATATTTCAGGCTAAGATATTATTAATCATTACTGAAAGCAGAACCAGCCTATTGGGTTTATTTTATTTTACTTTCTAGTAGACCAAAAGCCCCAGGTCCTGAGCATTCTGGATAACAGTTTCCATACCGTACTTATGTATAATACACATATATTCAGATAATCTCCCCTGCTCTGTGTATAATACACATACTTTGTGTAAAATACAGATACTCTCCCCTGCTCTGTATATAATACAGATACTCTCCCCTGCTCTGTGTATAATACACATACTCTCCCCTGCTCTGTGTATAATACAGATACTCTTCCCTGCTCTGTGTATAATACACATACTCTCCCCTGCTCTGTGTATAGTACACATACTCTCCCCTGCTCTGTGTAAAATACACATACTCTCCCCTGCTCTGTGTATAATACACATACCCTCCCCTGCTCTGTGTATAATACAGATACTCTCCCCCTGATCTGTATAATACACATACTCTCCCCTGCTCTGTGTATAATACAGATACTCTTCCCTGCTCTCTGTATAATACACATACTCTCCCCTGATCTGTGTATAATACACATACTTTGTGTAAAATACAGATACTCTCCCCTGCTCTGTATATAATACAGATACTCTCCCCTGCTCTGTGTATAATACACATACTCTCCCCTGCTCTGTGTATAATACAGATACTCTCCCCTGCTCTGTGTATAATACACATACTCTCCCCTGATCTGTGTATAATACACATACTCTCCCCTGCTCTGTGTATAATACACATACTCTCCCCTGCTCTGTGTATAATACACATACTCTCCCCTGCTCTGTGTATAATACACATACTCTCCCCTGATCTGTGTATAATACACATACTTTGTGTAAAATACAGATACTCTCCCCTGCTCTGTATATAATACAGATACTCTCCCCTGCTCTGTGTATAATACACATACTCTCCCCTGCTCTGTGTATAATACACATACTCTCCCCTGATCTGTGTATAATACACATACTTCCCCCTACTTTGTGTAAAATACAGATACTCTTCCCTGCTCTGTATATAATACACATACTCACCCCTGCTCTGTGTATAATACACATACTCTCCCCTGCTCTGTGTAAAATACAGATACTCTTCCCTGCTCTGTATATAATACACATACTCACCCCTGCTCTGTGTATAATACACATACTCTCCCCTGCTCTGTGTAAAATACAGATACTCTTCCCTGCTCTGTTTATAATATACATACTCACCCCTGCTCTGTGTATGATACACATACTCTCCCCTGCTCTGTGTATAATACACATACTTTTCCCCTGAATGTTGTGTTTTATATGGATACTGGGTACTCTAAGAAAAATACACATAACACTTCTTTCAGACATTTAAACAGAGTGGATTTTTGCCCTCACGCTGCCTGGCTTATACGTGAGATAAATGGCCTCTAGGTTCCAATAAATCATAATCAACTCTACAGCGTTTGTAAGACCTGCTCTCTGCTTGGATACATTATTATAGCTATCATATTTACAGTGCATGAGAAGTTTAATTTATCCAACGGCACATTACGAATGTGTGACGGTTATCAATTATTCTATGTTGCTTTTACAGGTGCTGCAGGTGAATGGATGGGAGTTAATAATGTAATCGCAAAGCAAACTTAATTCTGCTATAGCTGAGAAAACGGGACAGAGGGAACGCAGGAAAGACCCCCCTGGGGAGTAGAGTGGATAAGACTAAGAGGAGATGGGTAGAAGTAATATTGGTTGCATATCAACCAATTGTAGGATTGTCCAACCTGGGGTCCTTAACTGTTTTTGGACTAGTATGGCAACCTTAGACCAACATTGCACTCTAATGCCTAATTGCTTGCAGTGTCCTGGTTCACATAATTAAAACATATTCAAACACATAGCTGGTTGGTCAGTTCACCAAAGAATTAGATGATTGGATTTTTGGTTTAGCGCTACAGCAAGTCTAAATATTTGGTGGATGGCCCCTTACCCATGGAGCTATGGTTCTTTATTTCAGTTGAATCTGGCAGCCATGATGTTTCATGCAAGCAAACCCAAGTTTATGTACAGATGCTTAATGAAAGCTATAAATCATTGTATAGTACCATACATTGTACTCAGCGGTGAACACTGAGGTTATATGCTAATGGCAACTATATAAATATATATATAAAGATACCATTCCTGTATAGAGTTGACTTAAATAAAGAAATACATTTATAACCATCCCATGTCAAATATGTTTTTATGTAGTTAGAATGACCCCGAGGGCCTTTGTATTATGGAAAGGAATAGTCGCTGCATTTAAGTGCAGGGCAACTCTGCTGGGAGCTACATTTTCGTAGGCAGTATTATATTTTTCAATTGTGCACGTTACTTAGGCATTGCAAACCATACCAGACATTCAGTCCCAGTGGAGCACATTTTGCCTCCATCTTCGGTAACAGAGACATAACAAGTCTGTATGAAATGCCAGAGCTCCCATAATGGGAAGGCAAGTGGTCGGTGAGAAAGATGGAGTATCCACTGAAACATAAGACCGGGGGGGAGAAATCCTGCACCAGGAATGGGTTAAAGGAGTGGTTCACCTTTTGAGTTAACTTTTAGTATATAATAGAATAGTCAGTTCTTGGCAACTTTTCAAATAGTCTTTATTATTTATAGTTTTTTTTTAATTTGCCCTTTTCTTTTGAGTCTTTTCAGATTTAAAATGGGGGTCACTGACCCCATGAAAAAACAAATGCTCTGTAAGGCTACAAATGTATTGTTATTGCTACTTTGTATTACTTAACTTTCTATTCAGGCCCGCTTTTACTCATATTTCAGTCTCATATTCAAATCAGTGCATGGTTGCTAGGGTAATTTGGATAAATTACTGAATAAAAAGCTAAATAACACAAAAACCACATGGATAGGTAATGGGCCCCTTTGGAGCACTATGTGCTATATTACACTCCCTTTGACATGTTTACTAGTATGAACTTTCCAATACTGTTGCTAGAGGGACACATCAACTGCCTTTTTGCCCCAAGCCATATCCTCTCTCAGAGGTCTTGTTACCAATTAATAATGGATTTCAACTTGCCTTTCTCCACAAAATGAACTGTTTTAAAAATGGTTTTAGCATAAAGGTCTTTGTAGTGAGTTAACTAGCAACTGACTTGCATTATTTTATAGGCCTTGATCTATTTTTTTTTTAAATAAAATCAAAAGCCTGAAGTAGGGGGTTAATGTATTTTTAGGATTGTAGATAAATCCCAAAAAGGAACTTGGTTTATTCAAAGTAGGAAATCGGTCATACAGACTGTAGGCTAAGGACAGACAGAGATTCCTGAAGATTCCAGGACAGCTGGCAGCCATAACACTTGCCAATGCTTTGAGAGCCATTTCCACAAAGATCCTTATTAGTCATATGGGAAATTAGTTTGGCAACACTCCAAAGGGCTCTTTTATAACGACAATTGAAGTCATGCAAAAATGGGCTCGGCAGTTGCGGGCATTTACGCTGTTCATTAAAGGTACTTGCACTCAAATATGTTCCTTGGACTTCCCAGAGTTGCACTTGGTAGCAATGTGTCCATTCCAGGTCCGACCGGTCCGGGTATTTTGGCACCCTAGGCAAGGGCTTCAATCAGCGCCCGCATCCCCATTACTTTTTCCCACCTTACATTCATATTGCCCCCTGTATCTGTTCCAGCAGCCATCATACTGCCCCATGTACTTGTGCCAGCACTTATCATATTGCCCAGCCAATCCCTTTAGATTGCCCCAAACTCCAATCTGTATCTGTGCCAGCAGAAGCCTAAAATTTGTACCTGTGCCAGCAGCAGCAGCCAAAAAATCCATCATATTGCCCCAAACATCTGTGTACCTGTGCCAACAGCAGCCACAATATTGCCCCCAATCTGTACCTGTGCCAACAACCATCATATTGCCCCATGTACCTGTGCCAGCAGCCAATCCCTCGTATTGCCCCCAATCTGTACTTATGCCAACAGCAGCCAAAAATCCATCATATTGCCCCCAAATATGTACCTGTGCCAGCAGCAGTCGAGACATTGCCCTCAAATATGTACCTGTATAAGCAGCCAGCAGAAATCGTGAGAAAACAAGCAGCTCAGGTGGGTTTTTTTGTGTCACTGGGGGTCATTTATCAACACTGGGAAAATTTGCCCATGGGCAGTAACCCGTTGCAACAAATCAGATTGCTGCATTCATTGTTCTACTTGCATCTGACTTTAAAAATCTAATCAATGATTGGTTGCTATAGGTAACTGCCCATGGGCAAATTTGCCCAGTGTTGATAAATGAGCCCCACTGTCTTCAGTGCGAGCCACGCCAACACAACAGCTCTCTCTGTCGCCCAGCCATCAGTGATATCAATGTAGGAGCACATGTCATCTACCAAAGTATTGGAGACTTGGAGCACTTAAAGGTACACACCAGCAAGAGGGAGGCGGGTTGTGCTTCCATCTGCAGTATTCATCACAGGCCAGAGGGGGTTGGGGCAGGCGGTTTATTAAGTTGAAAAACTATTTAAGGCCAAGCAAGCCAGGGGTTTTTTTTAAAAAAAGAAAAAACCTTAACAGTGCTCCCTAGGTAGGTGTCTACTCTTCCTACCCCTGGTTATGGCCCTGGTTGATACTTATCCACAGAGGAACTCTGGAGATACCGCCACCTGCAAGCTTGGGTAATACCTGGCTTCCCACAGCGTGCTGCTTCAATAGCCAACTTATGCCTAAAGCATCACACACAGATAATTGTGAAGTTAAATGCTGCAATCATACAATCCTGCCCATTGTGATCTGTGTTTGAAAGGGCAGATGCATTTGGCACAAGTGCATCAGATGCAGTGGGTTGGAAATTTGGGTTAAAAAATGCTGCATTCTGGGTAAAAACACATGGTGAATTGCATCCTAAATGACACTTCACATACTGAATTTATATTTGTAAATGGGCCCTATAGTGTTACTGTTACCAACCTACCCTGCTGTTGTATATGCTGATGTATATGCTCTAGTGCTCCCACTAACCGCCTATAGTAGTTGTCCTATTTGCAGCCACAGTTGTCTGTTCAGCTGGGAAGCCTTTGGGAGGCACAAAAGGTACAGCCCCATGGGGCACTGCAAAGTATATCACTGTATTACTTAACAGTAACAGAATTCTTTCTAACTGTGGTTAGGAATCCTAAACGTGTGAAATTTTGAGGAGAGGGCAGGCGGTACACACTTTCCTCATCTCCCTCTCTCCTTTCCTGTTTTTCTTTCCCTGGATGCAAGAGGCCGGGACAGGCCAGCCCTATTGTTCAGCTCCTTATTGCAAAGCAATTAACCCACTGATGAACTCGTAGAGATTCCTCCACTGTCTAACTGTACAGTAATCTGTGAATAATGTGATTGATGGAGCATTAGGGAACAACGTGTTCTGCATTAGGCAGGGAGTTTATAGGCATCATACATAAACTGGGGGTTCATATCTATATTATACACAGAGCAGGGAGCTTATGAGTAATATATACATTGCAGGGGATGTGTATATATAATAAACATTGAAATGGCCATATCTTCATTATATGCAAGCAAAGGGAGTTCATATACAGTCAGTAGTAGAACTACCGGGGGTGCAGGGAGTACAATCGATCCAGGGGCCGCGCCCCCTCAGGCCCGCCGGCAGTTCACGTGAACGCAAATCCACCGAAAATATCTCTTTCAGAGGGGGGCCCTGCTGCATGACCTGCACCAAACCCTGCACCCCCTAGTTTTGTTTCTATATTCTGTACAAAGAGCAGGTGAGTTTCAGGAGTATAAGTGTTATAGACAGACCAATTGGTACCTAGGTTATAGACACGGGGGCTTTATTTTTGTTTTTTACATAACGTAGAAGCAATACTTGTAGCATTATATTCTATAATCCAATGTTGTAAACAGAAGTTACTTGGCCCCAGGACAAAATTATATCATGACCCCCCTTTACTTTGGGAATAATATAATTTTTATAATCATGCACTGGAACTACTTGTCGGTCAGATTTCCACCGGGCCCCCAGCTGTCCTCCATAGTTACCCTAGTGGAGTCTCTTGATATTGACTTTGATTCTAAGCTGCGCTGAGAAATATGTTGGGGCTATATAAATACATGTTAACAATAAGATCTGTAGCCGAGGTCATGATATTATCTGAGATGTCATGTATCGATTAAAGTTCTGATATTAACCCAGCCACATGTGTTGTATAAATATCAGACAGCCCCTTAGAGTGATCTGAGGGCTGCTGGGAATTCTAGTTGAGAAACAACTGAAGAGCCAACTAATAGGAATCCTGTTTATGTAAGCCATTGCTTTCACATCATAAGTCAGTCCCTCGCTGAGATGACTAATTTTCCAGTCCCACCTGTAGGAGGCAGACATCAAACAAATTAACTTCAACACACAACATTCTCTCCGTCTCTAAACTGTATGAACACTGCTGAGTGAGGAGAATTCCCAGACTGCCGCTCCCTCAGGGTGGACTATAAGGTCTCATTTCTAAAATCCATGCTGCAAAGGCAAACCGTACCCAGGAATTCGAACATCGCTTAAACTGGGTCATAGCCAGGGGTGATCCTGCTAGCCTCACTTGTGGGATTCTCATCAAATGATTTATTCTGCTAATGAAGTAGAAAATAAGATAAAAAGATCATTCTGTAGTTAATTTAAACCATTTGATGGCAGCGGCTTGTCATTTATTACACAGGGATTTGAGATTAGACCTGCGCAGATCAGATTTTCTGTCTAATGTAAAGTAATTGTATGAACGTAGATCTTTGGAACTGGCAGGAATTCCTTTTATTGTGCAATAATCTTTGGACTTCAGAATATAAGGCTTTTTTCTGACTGTGCTGCTGTCATAGGCTGAAATCTAGACTGAAATCTATGATTGGACAGACTGGAACTGTGCTGGGTTTGTTTCTAGTACAGAGTTATCTTTAAAGGAGCAAGTAGGGTGACTCGGGGTCAAACTGGGCCGGTGAGACACTGGGGAAAAAAACCCGGTGGACTGCAGTCCTGGTGGGCCCTGTCGGCCCAGACCTGACCTCTCTCCCCCGAATCGCTGAAGGTAACTTTAATTTACGTGCGCAGTGGTCCCTGTAAGGGGTTGTGGGGCATAGGGTAGTGGCAGGGGCCCCTGAGGCAGCAGCTCCCGTGAGCCCTGCACCCACCAGTCCAACCCTGGGGTGACTGCTCTTTGTCCTACAGTTATAGATAGGCAGAGTAGGTATTGAAAGCAATATGGTGACGGTAGGCCAATATGGCAGTGCTGTTGCTTCCATTTAATCTTTGACTGTGTTGTCATGCTACCTCTCTCTGATAAAGTTGGATTTTATTAAAATAAAGGAGTTCTAGAAATTCTTTTTAGCCCTAGGTGAGACCAGAGCTAATATATATATATATATATATATATATATATATATATATATATATATATATATATATATATATATATATATACTTACTTACTGTTATTGTAAAACTAGAAAACTAGTCACAACCTAATCCATAACCGTCAATGACTTTATGTTACTCTCTGGTAATCGTTTAGTGGGAGAAAGACAAATGATCAATAAAGGTTAATTAAGATCAATAAGATCATTCCAGAAGCCAATCCCAGGATCCTTTCAGATTTCTTCTGGTCAGAGTTTGTGACATGACAAGTCTAAATATGTGTATGTATGAGTTTATCAAAGCAGTAGTTCGTTAAATGATTTGGGGAATCAAGTAGTGGGCAAACTGTGCTGATTCATCTAACTTGCCAGTGATTGGATGCCACTATATTCAAATTCATAGCCTTAATGGTCAAATGTGGTTGTTGGATAGTAAGATGTTTGGTCCTGCTTGAGTATCTGAAGCAGTTATCCCCAACCAGTGGCTCACGAGCAACATGTTACTCACCAACCCCTTGGATGTTGCTCCCAATGGCCACAAAGCAGGTGCTTATTTTTGAATTTGAGGCTTGGAGGCAAATTTTGGTTGTATAAAAACCATCTGTACTGCCAAACAGAGCCTCTTGTAGGACCAAATAGCCAATCACAGCAGGTATTTGGCATTCGCTGGGACTTTATTCACGCTTGTGTTGCTTCCCAACTCTTATTTTACATTTAAATGTGGCTCACGTGTAAAAAATGTTGGAGACCCTCTGATCTGAAGGAACCCAAATCAGAGAATTTGGAGAGGTTATTGTTCTGAGACCATACGTAGACCACTAGTTAAAAGGGGTGCCCATATCTACCCATGTATGAGAACCTTGAGGTGTGACTTCCTTCTTGCAGTTAAATTTGTTTTATCACTGGATGTATGAAGTACATTATGATTGGCTGCATAAAGTGAGGGATATTTGGGGACCATTCTCCAAGTGACTGCCCCGCTACGGTTTATCAGGAGAGGCCCTGTAATTCAAGGATTTGCAGAGACCTGGAAAAGCTTGGGTCATACCATCAATGTGTTGAGTCAATTGGCTTGGTTCTCCCAGTTGGAATTCAGTTCTTTTATTTTACTACTAATTTCTGCACACAATTCTATCATATTTGACATTTTTGATCATCAATAATCCATTTCTGTTAGCCTCTAAATAAGCAATTTGACTCAACCCTTGTATGACCGTGCTATAGCTGCTTGGCCCAAGAACTTCTGCATAGTCATTTTATCAATTGCCCCACTGGCCTGTTATTTGTTTGCTGAATTTAGGTGGTCTAATTGTGCCCTATCAATACAATTGCCACCAAGTCGAGTATCCCCAATAATGGCCAGTGTGAGTGTTATAAGAAAAAGGACAGGCTCCCTTTTGGGGTCAGACAGGTTAAAAGGAAGATTATCTTTATTTTCTCAGGGCCTCTGTAACATATCATTCTCTGGCCCCGAAGTGAAATTTGGGTAAAGTGAATTCTAAATAGCCTATTGATATTAAATGATTTCCCAACATTGCAATAACGTTTGCTTTGTTTGTGGGAGTTTATTGCTTTTTTGGATCAATAAGTACGGTAGATTTGTTGGGAGAATTAGCATACTGAATAACAATTAGGCTAAAAATCAATGCCATTCAGACAAATAAGTGACTCCAGGTAATCCCAGAGGGGCATTTATTCTGTAAAATGTAATACAACTCATTTAGAATGCCTAGGGGGAGGCCAAAGCCAGGCTCACAAAAGGCAAAATGAGCAGGGTAAAAAAAACATAGCACAAGGCCACCCGGTTATATCAGGGAATAGTGGGAGCCCAAGATAAAGCATGTGTGTATGAAAAGTACAACATTTATGAACACACACAGAAAACCATGCCCAGACTTGAAATTCAGTGCTTTGGGGTGCAATTTTCTTTGCACCATTTTTTTTGTAGGATTTTGTTGTATTTGGAATGAACCTGAACAAAGGGCATTAAAGAGTGGTATATAGTGGAATGCCACAGAATTCTGCAGAAAAAAACCCCATCAACCAGCAACCATCCTAAAACTACACTTCATATATATGCCACATGTGGGATGTGCCAGTAATCCAGCAAGAGATCATCTGTTTCAAAAGATTCTCATTTGATCTGGAATATCAATGCCTATGCGTGAAAATCAGGGTTGGACTGGGCTGACGGGACACCAGGAAAAAACCCAATGGGCCCCGCGCTTGTAAGATCCACCGGCCCAGATCCGCACCCTGTGGTTCCTCTTCCTAACAACCGGGCAGAAGAAGAGTCAGATGCCCGAAGAACACAGTGTGCGCACGCTTGCGCATACACACCTCGATGGGTGGCCCTGAGACTGCACCCCCTGTGGACTTTGGCCACCCCAGTCCCACCCTGGTGAAAATGCACAGTTCTTGGCGGATATTGGCATATCTCAAAAATTTCTCCAAAACATGCTATTCAATAAAAAATATATTTTATTCACATCAGTAGTTAAAAAACATGTATGGTATTCCCTCTAACGCCTAACGCGTTTCATGCTTACCCAGCACTTAGTCATAGGCAGAATCCATATCGGCATATAACATATGTGTGTTTTTACAGTAGGTGTATTACAGTGTTTAATATAATTGTGTTTATTTTCCATTTATATGGCATGTTGGTAGTGATCAGCAAATCTGACCTGTTTGACTTTGCTGAAGATTCACAAAATGGTTTTCAAAGCAATGGGTGTTTATTTGAATCTAGATTTTTCAAACTTTTTATATACATTAAAGTCTTTTGTCAGACTGGGGTGTCTGGGCCCCACTGGGGTGCCACCAGGGGGACCCCAACCCCAGCCCCAAGTGCCACTAACCCCCCACAAAGTGCTACCCCCACTGCTTTCTCCTTGCCAGCTCGATTGTGCGTGGGGGGGGAGATCGCGATTGGCGCCTACAGTTTCCACTTTCCAGCATGCAGTTGCCTGCCAGAAGTAAAAGCGAATTTGGGTCGTTGGGGGCCCCATAAGGACCAGAGATCACTGGGATTTTTTCCGGTGGCCCGCTGGCCCAGTCCGACCCTATTCAAGTCTATGGGCACAGTGGGAAGTCAATACTTTGCCTTCCACTCCCTAAATTTGTGTGCACAAGATCAGCCCATCAACATAGACAAAGAGCGGATTTTGGCATGGAAGCTTTTCACTCCAATACCTGCTCTATACATGCTGCCCGGCCCATCCCGTTCTTATCAGCACACATGGTCAGAAAGCAAAGGGCAGTGGATTGACTTTATTCCACTGGTGGATAAAGCACCGTGTGTGTTATTGGCTCTGCAAAGTAGAGGGAACTGTCTGGGCTTGTGTAGAGATTGTTTCTTTCATTGTTGTTAATCAAGCCTAGATTTACCTTTTAATTATAGGTTTTCACTTCATTGTATTGCCCTTTTCTGTCTATAGTTTTCTACTGGCCTGAAGGTATTGATTCATATTGATTGAAGTACTACAATGATTTACATGGCAACTTAACCTCCCCGGGGTCACCACTGTGACTGTCCACTTGTTCATAACTACAACTCCCTGTAGATGAGTAAAGATTCTGGGCTATGATGTTCTGCAAAATGATAGCCATGGCTTACATAATGAGACATGTCCCTCTTAGTTATAACATGTCAACATGTTTTCTGAAATACATTCTTCCTTGTTAACGCAGCTGTTCCCTGTTCGCTCCTTCCACACTGTGACTAAAAACCCTGCCCTCTACAAAAGGGTAATGGATGTGGAGTTGGGTTGTTTTAAGCCAGAATGAAGAACCCCACATACCAAAATCCATAAATACATTAATTTAAAGCCACCAAAGGACCAAATTCAGTAAATCTCATTTCTGACATATGTTTGTGAAAGTTCTCATTCATCCAGGTCATGGGTATATCTATAGAAATAGGTCAAATCAACTGGACTTGCTGTGTGTTTTTTTTCCTTGAAGATGTTTCACCAGTCATCCAACTGGCTTTCTCAATTTTTTGGTCACTCCATGGATCTAAATAAATGAGTAAAGTAGTATTTCTGAGAACACTGTGGAGTATACAAACCACATTAAACATCATATTGTTGGAGGATCTATTTGGGTGCTGGATAATTTTAGTACCCTGTCACAATTTCATTATGCTTATTATTGTCATTCACATGTTGGAAGGTTTGAATTTGAAATGATGACATTTAGGTCAGTGAATTCCTTGTTAAGCTCTAAAAATGTCTTGAAGGTCCAAATTGGGCCAAAATGTCTTGAAGGTCCAAATTCTAGGCGCCTCCAGTTAGACAACTCTCCCTTAAAGGAGGGCAGCTCACTTGGCTAAAGCAACATTGATGTTAGTTATGCCTTAAAGGGTAGTATGTTGGAGGCCTCCTTAATTGAGAAGGGTTTTAGTGTTGTTTTGTTGGTACCAGAGCAAATAAAGTATTGACTAAAAAAGGGCATTGCGTGAAGGTATGAAAACATAATTTTACCATTCTCTGGTAAGGCTATACTTTGAGTATGCAGTGCATCCTTCTTAAGGATATAATGGTTGTGCCACTTAATTGAGTGCAGAAATGTGCAGGTAAACTGATTACTACCTTTAAACCGGTTGTACCTTAGATCAACCATTAAACCGGTTCATCTAAGATAACAAGAGAATTGCAGCTCTAAGAAATGTATATAGACTGTTACCCATCAAGCGGTGCATTGAAAGTGGCCCTTCAATGGAACACCTGACAAGCAACTTCATTGGGTGGCTGTGCCACATTCTTGAATTTTGATTGGCTTCATTAGTTCATCTGTTAACTATGCATTTAACTGCTGTTTATAACAAAAATAGGCTCAGCTTTACCCCTATAATCCCCCAAAAAAATTGTATTTCTCTTAGTAAAATTAATGTAGAATGCTACGTGCTCTAACTAGTTAAGGCTACCCCAGTGAGTGGCACTCACGCCTGTCCATAAACCTAATGAGCGTGGCTCCGTTTTCGTAAATCTGCATTGGCTTGTGCTGTGAATATATTGAGAACGCTGAGCGCCTCTCAGGCTGCAAGAAATCAATGCTCAATGTAATGCCTGTGTTTTCCTCTTTGTTGAGCTAGTTAATAACCATTGCTGGGGGAATCAATCAATTCTGTGATATCTTATTACTTACGCTAATTTAATCACAAGGAACGCATCATTTCCTCAGTTCACAGGGTTATTTTGGGAGGGGAGGTGGGGGATTTGCTTCTGGTAGACAGGGATTTCAAAGCAACTTTTCTACCATGTCAGCTAAAGCACCCAGCTCTGTGCTATGGAAAGCATTAATTGCTCTGCTGCCAGTTCATAGGCATTTCAACATCGTCTAAACCTGGCCTGGAATTTAAACTTAGATTAAATCTTATGTATTAGGTCTGCGCAATGGATTTTTTGGGATCATAGAAATGTTTTTCTAGTAATTAGATAAAAAAAGAATCAGAACCAGGCAAAACGGTTGGCATCATTGTTTCTTAAGCTGGTCATAGATGTAAAGATTTTTCGAATTCCGATTATCTCGAAACGATCGTACGAATTGTCCATCAACTAAAAAGACCAATTTGCCAGGAAAACAAAGGGGAGCTGCCTGCTTGGCCCTGCAAACATAGATAGATTGCACTGGGACCGACAAAGATTTTTTAACCTGGCCGTTCAATTTCCTGATTTTACAGATGTCGGGCCAAAAATCGTAAGATGTTCGATTGTTCGAATCTCACTAGCCGCACGATAATTTCGAAGGATTGGTCGGACTTCGCTAAAATCGTCATTCGGCAAGAGAAATCTTTGGGGACCTTTAACTTGTTTGGCAAAATAAGCAAATGATGCAATAGCCATTATATTAGCATTTTGGGTGCTTTTGTTCAGCCTAAATTCCTGGCCAGATTTTTCTAAATTCTCTTTTGCTATCTTTGAGCAAGAGACCCTTTAAAAATGGCATTTTGGAGTTTTAAAGGATCACCCCCAATTGGATCTCTTTTCTGGGCTCTGGAACCTAAATTTGTACACATGACGCTCCAACTGGGTCGTGGGATTTAGAATAAATGGCAACAGTATTGGTACCCAAGGCAATACTACTTTAGCTGGTGTCCTCCCTATGCCCACCTAGCCTTCCCTGACACCACCATCACATCTCTCCAGTCGATTGCTTAAGGTGGCCATACACGGAGAGATCCGCTCTTTGGCGATGTCGCCAAACGAGCGGATCTCTATCCGATATGCCTACCTTGAGGTGTGCAATATCGGGCTGAAACGCTCATGGGCCCTAGGGAGTACGAATAGTAGTGGGTGGTCAGATCGCGGGACCGCATCAACGAACAGATGCGGCCGCTATCCAACGGAATTTTTAGTCCCATCCGATCGAGATCTGGCCGACTTTCGGCCAGATCTCGATTGGGGAAGCCCGTCGAGGGGGTCCCATACACGGGCCAATAAGCTGCCGACTCGGTCTGTCTGCATCTTTTATCGTCCCGTGTATGGCCACCTTTACTCTCTTCACCAGCATCTACTGTTCACTAAGTCTCTCCCCATTGGTCACTAGAGTGCTGGTTATTGCACACCCCAAAACTGCACATGATAAATGCTGTGGGGGTATTGGTGTGGCAGATCTGCACAATGAGCCCCCCTTCTTGTTCCCTCCATGTCCATGTTTATTGTCCTGAGACCTACAGCTGGAGCACAGAAAATTAACTATTTAGCAACCCCACACAGTTCAGTGGTGGTGTATTTAAGTCGTACAAATAAGGGCAGTTGACTTGGGCCCCCAGGCAGGGCTCCGATGTAGGAAAGAAGGGAAGGCGGATAACAGGTATAGTTGTTCAAGGTAACAGCAGTTATTCATTGTATAAATGATGTCCAACCTGTGGCTCTTCAGCTGTTGTTGAATTGCAACTCCCAACATCAATTGACAACATTTAAGGTCATAGGCTGTTCCTACTTTATAGAATGAAGAGTCTGTTCACCCTGGGTCCTGTAAATTCAAATGACAGTAGTTTGCATGTGGCTTCTCATTACACTGCTATAAAGGGTAAATTTCTCCATTTACTTACAATTGGTGATGAGCCAAAAATTTTGGCATGTACAGGATTGCCCCAAACTACCGGGTTTCAACACCAGTGAAAATTTTTGAGGAACTGCATAAATTCGCCATGCAGCTCGTTTCACTTTGCATGATAGAATAAAAAAGGCGTGCGACAAATGTATCTGTCATTTTATCCTTCCCCTCTCCTTCAACATCAACCAAAGGCATGTGAGCCATCCCACTGTTTATATAAGGACATACACATAAATATATGGCTTATTCGTTTTAATGTGGGATACAAAGCACCCAGATATTATCGGTTGGTGGTCAGAATTATTATTAGCTGTACCTGTGTTTGTAAGCTATTAGTAATGTACATAAACTAAAGATGGTTCATTTTGGTTAAGCAGCAACAGAGTTACTAAGTGTAGTAGTGGATACCATTACCAGCCGACCAGAGGTAATGTCAAAAATCACAGAAATGTTTTTAAGATATTGGCAACATGGGAGC
Source organism: Xenopus laevis (assembly GCF_017654675.1). Lineage (NCBI taxonomy): Eukaryota > Metazoa > Chordata > Amphibia > Anura > Pipidae > Xenopus > Xenopus laevis. The sequence continues at coordinate 34,649,842 of NC_054388.1, forward strand.
TTTTTTTTTCTATTGAAAAAGCAGTTGTTGCTTAGTATTTAGGAGGTCTTTTAACAATTTAGAGCTTGTGTGTAGCAGTGATAAAGGCACGTGATTTTGCTCTCCCAATTGTTACTGGTAGTCCCAAAGCAGAAATAAGGTGCCAAGAAAAAAACTACCACAGGCTCTAATGTAGTTTGCTACAAAAATAACATGCAACAAAAAAAACATTTCGTTGAATGACAAAATATTTGCGACAAAACGGTTTCTGGATTTTTTTAACCGTTCCCCATTTTGCTCATTTTTCTGCGAAGTTAAACGGGACAGATTCACTTACACTACTAACAATATTTCCTTAAAGGGACATTGCTGGAACCCACAGGGTTAATCAGAGTGACACAGAAGGATTGCACCAACATCACATGCTTGGGGAGGGAGGGGAAATTTTATTTTTCTATACTCTCGGTTTGTGTCAGCTGAAGCAATATTTTTATCTCTTTATTTTGCAATCAGGACACTCAATAGATGCAACCTATCTTGGTAGGAGCCCTGCAAGCCTATTTCCCAGCACAGAATTCCTTTGGTTACAGCAAATAAATACTAACGCTGACATTTTCTGCTGATGTTACTGTTGCCTTTCCCCCGTCTCACCACTTCCTCTGTGTTTTTAATAGTGTCAGTGACACAAGTTTTTCACAGGTTTCATGTGGTGATTATTCTACACTAAAGGCAAATTATATCATTTACCTACCAAATATTACGGACATCTAACCTTGTCATCTCTCCCATTAGACTTCGGGTAAACTTCTTTCTTAACTTCTCATATAAAGAAATGTCCTTATTCACCATATGATCCTTCTGACTGCTCAGCTCCTCATATTTCACCCGAGGAAGGTGTTGGTGCCTGAAAGCTTTTGCCACAGGTTCTAAAATGTTCCAGTTTATGGTGGTGTTCTTCTTCCCTGCACATAACCTGAACGTTCAGCTCCTCATACTCAGGGAAGCGACCATGATGTACCATGATGTACCTTTCTAGTATGAATCCCACTCATCTAAATCTACTGTAAAGCCTATTGTAGCACCAACCTTTCAGCGCGTCCAACCACTTAGATATACACTTCATGTTCATGTTTCACACATTGGCTACACGCCTCTTCTTCTGCCAAACACACATAAAGAACACCTAAAATCACCGGCCATTTCTCCCATTTAAGTTCAACCCTCTCCGTCTTCTCAATACACAGAAATCAAGACCACATACCTGTTCCCTCTCCTAAAGTTTCAGCTTGTCAATAGCAGCAATGATCCAGGACTTCAAACTTGTCACAGTGGGTCACCATCTTGGAAAGTGTCTGCGACACTCACATGCTCAGTGGGCTCTGAGCAGCTGTTGAGAAGCTCAGCTTAGGGGTCGTCACTAATTATCCAGCAGAAAATGAGGTTGTCCTGTAATATAAGATGATGCTACAGGCCTGATTATTAGATCATGATTCTAGTTGCACTGGTTTCTGTGCTGCCATGTAGTAATTATCTCTATTAATTACTAATCGGCCTTATATTGTGACATTTCTATTCTATGTGTACTGTAGATTGTGAGTGGGTCCCTAAGCTCAGTAAGTAACAGCAGCACAGAGCATGTGCAGTGAATCAGCAGAAAAGAAGATGGGGAGCTACTGGGGCATCTTTGGAGACACAGATCTTCCCTGCTAAAGGGCTGTGGTTGGTTTGGTCTGGTAAAGAAGCCCAAAACATAATGTACAACATTTCTAGTCTATTGCTTTAATAAGGCTTTAGTTCTCCTTTAATACAAATACATCCAGGGGCGCTTCGCCAATGAGGCGAGTTGAGCCTCAGGCGGCAGCGCCCCACTAGGTACCGGGGGCAGCAAAAATGCCACTCCTGGTACTTTAAGAGCCGAATTTCCTGCTCTTCTAGCACAGAGAGCGCAGTTATGCTCTTTGCGCTAGCATACCGGCCCTCTCTGCTGCCTTTGTGGACCCCTTCAGGAGCAAAAAGGTAAGTGCACGGGGGCGGCGGAAACTGCTGCTGCCTTAGGAGGCGGAGGGGCCAGGATCGCCCCTGCATACATCAGGTCACCAGTGCCAGATTTACTATCTAGGCACCCCTAGGCCAGCTCCCCTTCGACCCCCATCTCCCTCTCCCCTCACCCCCCTCCCCTCCCATGTCTCCTTCTCTTACCTGTCCCCTCCACTTCCCTGTCTCCTTCTCCTCCCCTACCCATATCCTCCTCTTCGCCTCTCTATCTCCACCCCTTCCCCTCTACATCTCCTACCCATCCAATTCCTTTACGTGCGTGCACACATGTATGCGTAGAACTGCACTGGAGATACCTAGGGGAGTTTAAATCTCCTGCACACCAGTCTCCTGTGGTCGTAATCTGCCACCCTAGGCCTGGGCTTTTGTGGTCTTGCCACAAATCCGTGCCTGAAGGTCACCCACTATATAATACACAGACATCACAGATATCAACCTCTTCTCTCCTAATAGAGGTATGGAACCTGTGATCTAAAACACTCGGGACCTGGGGTTTTCCGGAAAAGGGGTCTTCCCCTGATTTATATCTCCATACCTTAAGTCTGCTAAAAAAATAATTTAAACATTAAATAAACCAATAGGACTGTTTTACCACCAATCTAGATTCATTATATCACTTATATATATCTGTTATGTACTGTTTTTATTAATATAGAGAAAGGGGAAATCATTTTTAAAACTTAAAATTATTTGATTAAAATAATTTGATGGCCTTTGGAGCATTCTGGATAATATACAGTATCTGTATCATGTCCTGGACAAATGAGAATCTTCATAGACATGCTGGGTGATCTGGTTAAGGCTGGATACACAGTCATATGAAAAAGTTTATCAGTTTATCATTGGCTGAGCTTTCAAAGTAGCAACTTCCTTTTAATATATCACATGCCTTATGGAAAAAGTAGTATTTCAGCAGTGACATAAAGTTTATTGGATTAATAGAAAATGTGCATCATAACAAAATTAGACAGGTGCATAAATTTGGGCACCCCAACAGAGATATTACATCAGTACTTAATTGAGCCTCCTTTTGCAAATGTAACAGCCTCTAGACGTCTCATATAGCCTTTGATGAGTGTCTGGATTCTGGATGGCGGTATTTTTGACCATTCGTTCATACAAAATCTCTCCTGTTTAGTTAAATTTGATGGCTGCTGAGCATGGACAGCCTGCTTCAAATCATCCCATAGATTTTCCATGATATTCAAGTTGGGGTCTATGACGGCCATTCCAGAATATTATACTTGTACACGGATAATTAATAAAGCTGTAATTTGTTGATTGCGTTGTGTATCATTGCATAGCCATTTGTTGTATCAATGAGCTTCTGTGTCTGGTTAATCAAACACAAGCTGATGGTGCAATAAATCACCCGCATTGATACGTTTAATGAAAGAAAACATTAGTTCATTCATATACACACGAGGGTCATAGGTCACAGAAGACGGGCGAGCGATGGGATTGTGAGCAATAATCCTCATACATGGTAACTGAATACAGCCACGGAATTCTATTTCACTCTGTACTCTTTCTGTGGAGTTATCAGTGGCCAGTATGAAATCCAGGTTCATTCTTATCAGTGACTTTGTGGAATCCACAAGATTAACCCATTGTCCTTTAACTCTGATGCTAAGGGCTTTTCCTTTCCCGGTACGGAATCAATGTTTACATTATTTTGCTCTTGCATTAAAAAATATTCTTGATCCCTTTGGCCTTGTGGCCTGATCTCACCATGCAGTCAACTGATATTAATCAGCATTAAGCCCCCCGCCCCCGGTATCCTACAGCGACACCTGCAAATGTAGTGATATGAATATGGTTTTATTTGAATGGGTCATTTTCATCAACCTCTAATTAATACCACCTTGAGAAATCCGCAATAGTGACCAAACAAACCCATCATTGTCCTATTCATGTTGTTTTTATTACATTTCCATTCAGGCCCCAGCCCAGAATTCTGGAGGAGGCCACAAGTTGGGCAACCTTTATGGAAATCGGTGCTTTATACTGCATACTATTCTAACTTTCCTTACTCTACCTACTTCCACATACTTGTCCTGCCGTCAGCAGGACCTAGAGTAGTCACCCCTATCTGGACAGCCCTGACCAGTTGGTATTGTCCTTTCCCATGACAGGGACAGCATCAGGATTCCCATTTTATCTAGCAGCTATACCCGGGGTCCCCAATCTTTTTTTACCTGTGAGCATTCAATTGTAACTTTGCATTCAATTACACTTTACATTACATTAGAGGACATTATAGACAAATAGCAGGGGACCTTTTTACCCATAAAGTGGATCACCGTACCAGAGGCCACCCCTTTAGACTAGAAGAAAAGAACTTTCATTTGAAGCAACGTAGGGGGTTCTTCACAGTGACAGTGAGGTTGTGGAATGCACTGCCGGGTGATGTTGTGATGGCTGATTCAGTTAATGCCTTTAAGAATGGCTTGGATGATTTTTTGGACAGACATAATATCAAAGGCTATTGTGATACTAAGCTCTATAGTTAGTATAGGTATGGGTATATAGAATTTAATTAAAAGTAGGGAGGGGTGTGTGTATGGATGCTGGGTTTTCATTTGGAGGGGTTGAACTTTATGGACTTTGTCTTTTTTCAACCCGATTTAACTATGTAACAAGTTGGGTAGCAACAATAGCTTTAAAAATTTCCCGGAGGTACCAAATAAGGTGGAACACCTCACCGGGCTGGACCAGCCAACCTGGCATTTTAAAAAAAAAACTTAGCACAGAATGGGAAAGTGGATGGATGAAGCAACTTCCTAGCCCTGCTATGCCCCTAATTTCTAATGCTGCACTGGGGACTCAGTTCCAAGCAGGATATGACTGAAAAGTGAATGTGCTGAGCAGTGCCTGACAGCGTGAGAGTTACAGCTAGACTGTACAAGCCCCCCTCCCAGACACTGCATGCACTATATCTCATTCTGCCACTAGCTATATTGGCCTTCATGAGTCGCATCATTGTGCTGAGCTGTGGAGACTCTCTCTAAATGGCCTTCAGTACATCAGGAGAAGATTGCCATGTGCTGCTTGATGGATGCTTGGCTGATTCGGTTCTGGGGCAGGGATAAATAAATAGCCCAGGCTGAGAGGAAAGTGGATTACTTTGCCTCTCCCAATAATATGAAAGTAAACGTTGGCTGGTATGGTTTTGCTTTTGAGCATGCAGACCCTTGCATAGTTGTACAGTTGTGCATACAAAATCATTTATTACTTCAATCATATTCAAAAAGCTAATTTTGTTCTACATGTTGTACTAAACCTTATTTGATATGTACTGACCCTACTAGAATTCTAACCCTTTTTAAACCTTTTACTCTCCCTGCAATGCCAGTAAATTACTGTTCTGCCACAATTCCAGAAGATCTCCTGATGGGCCTTAGTTTAGGCCAGTTGCCATCAGCCCTTTCTTACTTCCACCCCAGGCCCTATATTATATCTATAACACTGGCATTGTCTCATCATATTGTCATGAGAATGGGTCTAGGATGACCAGTCCAACCATGCAAATAAAAGGCTTGCTTAGAGCAGGCTCCTTATGTAACAAACTGGTTGGGCGTTCCCACTTTAAATGGATCTTTGGTGACATAGAAGGCACTGTTCAATTGTCTGATGAAGTAGGAACTGAATAACTGAAGACAGAAATTGTGTTTCGTAAGCAGCAGTCAATATTACCCCTACAATGTTCAGAAAAGCACCACGTTGAGAATATCAGCCTAGATAAAGCCCTCCACTCTGTTGCTATGAATAAATGGCCTAGGGCTAACTTTCCCATGATACTATATAACCCCCAAAGACAAGTTTGCAATCAATAATGAAGACAGTTTCTATACCCACTCAAGTACAGGACTTTTATACAGCAGATTCATTCAAGGAAATCCATACTTAGATCTAAATGATTTCACAACAGGGACCTGAAATCTGCATGCTCCCACCATTTATAGACAGATAGTACAGTGGGTATCCTCCCATGAACCTTGCCACCCCAGCAAACGAAAATACCAAGGCAGGGAACACTTGTCAAGTTGTCAGTCAAATATTCTCCTTGGTTTGTACAAGCCATAAGCTGGAATTCTGTAGGCAACTATCAAATGTTCTTTATATAGCAATTTGTATGAGGTGTCTTTAAATTTTAATGCTCTAGGTTAGAATGATTGTCTTCTGCAGCCTTTCAACGTTATTTGTGCTATTGCCCTTTATTTTACCACTGTCTGTCTGTTGTGACATCTAAACTGCTATTAAGTTGCTAGTATCTGTTTAAATCAAATGGAAGATAATGGACCAACTTTTATCTGAGTAATGTCCTTTCGCAGGACTTGCCCAGTCTGTATCTGGGAACTTTGTGTTCATGGTCCGCTGTTCCTGTGTATTAAAGGAAAACTATACCCCCCAAACAATGTAGGTCTCTATTAAAAGATACTGAGTAAAACAGCTCATGTGTAAAACCCTGCTTCATGTAAATGAACCATTATAATAATAATATACTTTTTTAGAAGTATGTGCCATTGGGTAATCATAAATAGAAAATTGCCATTTTAAAAATAAGGGCCGTAAGATCGTAAGATTCACTGTGCACACATACAAACCACGTGTAAGGTCACATGAGCCAATTAACAGACAGAGTTCTGCCTTTTGCTTCCTCACTTCTTCCTGTTACAGTTAGTGTTGTAGTATTTCTGGTCAGGTGATCTCTGAGGCAGCACAGATAGAGTCACGAAATGGTGGTTCAAGGCAAGAGATGTAAAAGGGCAATATTTATGTAAATATATATTCCAGTTTGGCAAGATTCTTTAATATGTCATTCAATTTGATATAAACTATCTATTGCTTAAGTATTCATTTTGGGGGTATAGTTTTGCTTTAAGCCATAGGAGGCTGTGTGGGTCCAGTCTTGCAATTTACAGTTATGTTTTTGTATCTGAAACCTTGGCTCTATGGTTTCTACATTTGCCACAGCATAAACCTGGGCAATGATATTGGGAGTGGACAGCCCCTTGAGAATCGCTCTGCCTGTTGGGTGGCAGTCCTGCTTGGTTCCTATCAGTAGTTCATCAGGTCCAGCTGCAGGTAGGGTTGCCACTTGGCTGGTATTTTATCAGCCTGGCAGGTAAAAATTATGCTTGATGCCAATGTTATTAATAGGAAAAAATGGCAAGAATATAGGAAGGCCGGTATTTTTTTATCCTAGCTGCAGGTACTTTCCCAATTAATAGGCTATTTAAACCTTTCTTTTCCTTTTACCTGTGTTCAATAACTGAAGCATTTTCCAGGCTTATGCAGAGCATATTAAAGCATTTTCACCACTTTCATTCCTTATGATTTCGGACAATTTGCCCTATTCTCCATATTGCTTGGCAAAAGTAAAAAAAATGGGTGGGATGATGTGCTAGAGGTAGGCGTGTGACTGAAGGTGAGAATGATGGGACAAAGGCTGCAATGATTGGAAGGCTGGGAATGGAATGGAGAGACAGATGAGTTGGCAATGGAAGTTCTAGGAAGTGAATACTGAAGCCGAGACTACTGGGAGGCAAAAAAGAAAGATCACAAAGAGAATTACTTTGAAGAGTTGTAAAATAAATGAGATTTGATCCTAAAGTCAATTCAGACCTTTTGACCCCGTTCTGCCCCACTAATCTTTTCTTGTGCAATACACAGGATGAGAAATTAATGTTAATATCCCCATGGGGTTTGCCTACCCTGATAGACAAATAGGAGTGCATTTGATACAGGAACCTGCTTTTCTTCCTACTTGCCTATGACTGTTCCATCTTGTTCCACTTACTCACATGGGTCATTTTAAGAACATTTAGCTTAACGTGTTTTACAAACCAAATTGTATTCAATACGTAATCCATTGATGCCATACAGTATTACCAAAGCATAAAGCAGACAGAGGTCTGGTGTCCTGAAGTCAGTAGTCTGTTATTAATTTCTGACACTACTGTCCTGTTTAGAATGCATCAAAGTCCATACTGCAAACTATTTCACATATGTCCAACTGTTTCTCCTTTGGGTGGGATGTATTTAATTCAACAACAGCTGAGAATTCTCTTGCCAATAAAAAGGATTACTTTGAGAATAGAAATATCACAGTGCCGGTGATTTCCCACCATTGCCAGATACATGCACCAGCTTTAAGGGTTAACTAGGTTAATGGTTTAAGTAGGATATTGCAGTTGAAACCGTTACTCCATTATTTGATTTAAAGGTTAAACTGCCTGGAAAGTGATGAACTCACAAAGCACCTTTGTGTCGCCCATTATATCATGACTTGTGTTTTGGGATTGACTTTACTTATTTTACCCTGACGGGAGGATATCCCCCTGTAGCTCAGATAATTATCAGGCTAATATTGGAAAGATATACAGTAAAAGAAAACCATTAATTGATGTCACAAAAAGCATTAAACAAAAAGCATCACCGATGTCCCTAAAATACCTCTCAATGTTGGCACTATCCAACCCCCAGATTTCACCACTTGCATTTTCTAATAGATTCTTCTTTATTAAACTGTCCCTTATCCTAATGTAACAGCATCATAGCAAGTGTGCAATAGAATTCTAACAAAATTATAAAATGAATTTGAATGAAGGTATGGTTATGTAAGCTTTGCCTTAAATTCATTTTTGTCCTCCTGTTGATGTCGGAGTCATTTTGATTGAGTGCCCATCTGACCGTAGAGTCAACCTTTTGACTCAAATGGTTACAGTGGTTCAAGAATATCAAATGGGTTTATGAACAGGCAGCAGCAGGTATTTTCTTGAGTACCTCACACAGTGAGGCCATAATTTATGAGTTGTATAGCAATGCAATAAATACAACTGCTTCTTTTATCTGGATACCCTGTATGGGGTGCCGTTTGTCCCAAATACATTCTGTATACAAAACTATCCCTTATACACAGAATGAATGTCTCTCATGTTATATAAGAATTTGTGACCATACACAGATAAAAAAATATACAAAAGACTTATTTCTATTAAAGAATGAAAACAAAATCTGGTTAGTGCACAAAAGGATGTCATTATATCACAAACTCCATTCTGTACAGTTTAACAAGCAATCTGTCGCACCAATGTATAACCTCCATGTAACGGACGCACTTATGTGCAAAGTTACTTACAGAATGAATTATGTAAAAACAAAGTTGGACATAATATATAATAGTGTAACTAACTAGTGCTTGTCAAGCTAGATTTGACTGACAAAATAGATATCTGTGACAGAAAGCAAGATTTTATAGTACAGGATTCATTCTTTCCACAAAATTACAGTTTTGTTTCACAAAACAGATAAAATAACCATTCTGTGAAGCAACACTGTCAGTCACATTCCTGAACCAATAAGAACAAAGCTTATTGCCATATACAAACAAGATGAGAAGTGGCCAACTCTGCTCCACATGGCTAAAGGTGGCCATACACGGATAGATCCGCTCGTTTGGCGATGTCGCCAAACGAGCGGATCTCCCTCCGATATGCCCACCTTGAGGTGGGCAATATCGGGCAGATCCGATCGTGGGCCCTAGGGCCCAACGATCGGATCCTAGCATTCACAAACGGGCGGTCGGATCGCGGGACCGCATCAACTAACAGATGCGGCCGCGATCCGACGGGGTTTTTAAACCCATCCGATCGAGATCTGGCCGACTTTCGGCCAGATCTCGATCGGGGAAGCCCGTCGGGGGCCCCCATACACAGGCCAATAAGCTGCCGACACGGTCTGTCGGCAGCTTTTATCGGCCCGTGTATGGCCACCTTAAGGCAAAGTATCTGGCCTGCTATAGAGGGCACCCTCTAATGTCCCCTGTGCTGCATAGTAATAAACATGAACAAACCTTTCCTAAAAGAGCTGCTGTTAAACACTACAGGTTCATAAATGGAAGTTTTTACAAATGGCTGAGAAATATAATGCTGCACTTATAATGATTGTAGAAAAAGAAAAGTATGCAAAACATAAATATGATCATTTCAGGTGATATGGCTATTCTTATTGTAGTAACCTGCTTGTGTGGCCATTTTGGTTAAGGGCATTCCTGCTGTTTTGCCATTATCTTATGACTCACTCCTGTTCCTCTTCCTGTCTAAGCTGAGAGTAATTATGGGACAGGCCACACCCAACTGCAATCTTCTAGAAGTTACTGTGCTTGTCTGGCTGACTCTCAGAGTTTTGTATATGATAGTTAGACTCCTATGTCTCCTCCTAGCTGTAATCTTGCACCAATTAGCTTGTAGTAGTCTCTTAATAATGTGCTTACCTATAGTTCAACTACTACATAATAGCTTTAGCCAGAGACTTGGGACTGATCATGTGCACACATACCTCACAACTGTCCCTTTTTCAGAGGGACAGTCCCTCTTTTGACAGCTCAACTTGAGGTCCCTCATTTGTACTGGAAAGTCCCTCTTTTCTCTGCACTGAACAGCCAGAAAAACTTAACTTAACTTAATTGGCTTTTGGCAGAGAGGCCAGTACAGCTAACAGGTGCAACTAAGATGCTTTATAACAATTTTGAGATAAGAAAATAAGTAATTTTAACAGTTTAGATAAGGAGAAATATTTTCAAATTTTTATAACTTGCCAAACTTTGTAAAATGAACATGGTAATTAGGGGGTGCGGCCACAAAATGGGTGTGGTCAAAAAAAATTGCTGCACTACATGCAATGTCTCTCTTTTTATTTCCAAAATGTTGGTAGGTATGGTTCAACTACTACATAATAGCTTTAGCCAGAGACTTGGGACTGATCATGTGCACAGTCACGCATTCTGTATAGTATGATGTGTAGGTTATATGAGCAGCCACTCCTGAGTACTGTAAACAAAAGGGGGTCATTTAGGCAGGGGCAATTTTAGGGGATCATAATCTATTTATATAGATGCAACAAGCTATGCAATGCTTTATATTTATTTATAACAAAAGACTCTAATGATGCCGTCCCCTTATCTGCCCAGTGCTTAACCCTTTCACATCAGAGTGGGTCGAGGTGGGCACAACACTAGAGCAGAGAGCACAACTGCGCCCATGTCACATGCATGTCCAGGGCCGCCAGCAGGGGGGACAAGTGTTCCGGGCCTGAAGGGGGGCCCAGAAGTGCTGTATTTTTCAAAGAGCCGGGTCCCCTTTATGAGCGCCCGAGCCTCGCGGCCATTTCACATGTTACCGAATGCGGAAGTGCCGAAAAGACGAAGCTGAAGTCCCGAAGCGGTGAAAAGAACCGAATTCACGAAAGGAGGTGAAGTTGAAGTCCTGAAGTCTTTTGTTTACACACAGTACTCAGGAGTGGCTGCTCATATAACCTACACATCATACTATACACAATGTGTGATACACATGATCAGTCCCAAGTCTCTGGCTAAAGCTATTATGTAGTAGTTGAACTATAGCTAAGCACATTATTAAGAGACTACTACAAGCTAATTGGTGCAAGATTACAGCTAGGAGGAGACATTGGAATCTAACTATCATATACAAAACTTATAACTGACTAGTCAGGCAAAGCAGCCAGACAAGCACAGTAACTTATGGTACATTTAATAGAAGATGGCAGGTGGGTGTGGCCTGTCCCATTATTGCTCTCAGCTTAGACAGGAAGAGGAATAGGAGTAAATCATAAGATAATGGCAAAACAGCAGGAATGCCCTTAACCAAAATGGCCACACAAGCAGGTTACTACAATAAGAATAGCCATATCACCTGAAATTATCATATTTATGTTTTGCATACTTTTCTTTTTCTACAATCATTATAAGTGCAGCATTATATTTCTCAGCCATTTGTAAAAACTTCCATTTATGAACCTGTAGTGTTTAACAGCAGCTCTTTTAGGAAAGGTTTGTTCATGTTTATTACTATGCAGCAGAGGGGACATTAGAGGGTGCCCTCTATAGCAGGCCAGATACTTTGCCTTAGCCATGTGGAGCAGAGCTGGCCACTTCTCATCTTGTTTGTATATGGCAATAAGCTTTGTTCTTATTGGTTCAGGAATGTGACTGACAGTGTTGCTTCACAGAATGGTTATTTTATCTGTTTTGTGAAACAAAACTGTAATTTTGTGGAAAGAATGAATCCTGTACTATAAAATCTTGCTTTCTGTCACAAATATCTATTTTGTCATTCAAATCTAGCTTGACAAGCACTAGTTAGTTACACAATTATATATTATGTCCAACTTTGTTTTTACATAATTCATTCTGTAAGTAACTTTGCACATAAGTGCGTCCGTTACATGGAGGTTATACATTTGTGCGACAGATTGCTTGTTAAACTGTACAGAATGGAGTTTGTGATATAATGACATCCTTTTGTGCACTAACCAGATTTTGTTTTCATTCTTTAATAGAAATAAGTCTTTTGTATATTTTTTTATCTGTGTATGGTCACAAATTCTTATATAACATGAGAGACATTCATTCTGTGTATTAGGGATAGTTTTGTATACAGAATGTATTTGGAACAAACGGCACCCCATAACCCTGTAGTGGGAGCCAGGGATTTAAACATAATTTATTATATCTCCCAAATTAAACAGATTAAACTGTCTCTAAACTTCACCTTTGTGGAGCAGATGCTACTCTTTCTACCTACCCTATCTAGCTCACAACTCTAAAGGTGTCACCAAATAAGTGGATCCCTCCCTGATATGCCCACCTTGAGGTGTGCAATATCGGGGTGATCTGATCGTGGGCTCTAAGGTGGTCGGACCAGGACGTGGGACCGCATCAACGAACAGATGCAATCCGATGGGATTTTTACCCCAGCCTAATCGACATCTGGCTGACTCTCAGCCAATTCTCGACCAGGGAAGCCCGTTGGAGGGCCCCATACTATCATACTAACCCACTCTATCTGGCGGCAGCTTTTATCGGCCCGCGTAGGACCACTTTAAGAGCATGTTAGACGGTAATCCTCCAATGTCTACACCTTATTAAAGAGGTCCCTGTTTCCCCAACCTCACGAAGGGGTTGACTTCCCTTAGGGTGCAAATCATCTTACTGGCTTTCTAGCACATCCACCCCCAGCAGAAGGTGGAATCTAAAGAGGAAGAGCCATGTGCTTCCAACTATGGACAGGACAAACACACTCTACCCCCAGGCATATGAGAAGACACATGGACTGTATTTATAATATTGGTTTAACTGTGCACTTTGCGATTCTGAAGGTGAAATGCCCCATTTCTGTGTGCTAAGACAGTAGAGTTGAGAGCTTCTCAGGTTGTGGAGGAGTGGATTGTAGTTTTGTGCTACAACTTTACAGTCATTTTAGGTCCATTGCTTAGATAATATAAGTGGCCTTGCAATGCCTCATCTCCACCCAGATGTGAGAGTCTGTTCCCATATACAATATGCTCTGTGATCATGGAGGATCTTCTTGAAATTGATTCATTTTCATCATATGTCCTACTTCTTTCCTTACTCATTCCTTAATTTGCTGACATAGTATTGAGACTCACATCTAATGAGCTCAGATTGGTATTTGTCTTCCAAATATTGATTCCAGGGGAATGAATTGGTCTCAGATGAGTACGTTTAGTCTCTAACAACTGGAACGGTAGAATGCATCTTGTATCTGGAAGGCACTGCATGACACCAATCAAAATATTAAGTTTCATATAGAAACAGTAAGTCTTTCGTGGAGATGTCTCTGATGTGATCTAATTTTAAAGGAATGCTGTCAACTTTTATTAGGGTACTGTTACTCTTACTATCCTATACTTAGGGAATTTAGTAAAAAAAAAACTGTATTACCTTAAAAGCCTATCTAACATACTGTCCAGAATCCATTTTTATTATTCATAATGTCTCCAAGGGTGGGCTTTACTAATGAGCTGCCCATCAGACACTTTGGGAATCATAAAAATAAAAACCATAAATACAATAACGGGATCTGCAACCTTGGCTCTCCAGCTGTTAAGGAACTACAAGTCCCACAATGCATTTGCCTTGAGACTCCTTCATTAGACTCCTTCATTGCATTGTGGGACTTGTAGTTCCATAACAGCTGGAGAGCCAAGGTTGCAGATCTGGATACAAAACGTAAATTTTCTTTGGGTGCTATGCATGCTATGAACTATTAAAGGCAGGGGTCACTGACCCCAGTAACAAAATAAAATTGGCTCTAAGGCTTCAGTTTTATCATTATTATTTAACAATATTGCATTTTCTCTTTCAACAAAATAAGTGCCCTTCCAGCTATTGCTGTTGTACTACCAGCATCTACCAGCATCCCCTTCAGTAGTTGAGACGGGAAATAACTTTTTTTGCCCAATGTTAGATAGCATTAACTTGGGGGCACTTGAATATGTAGTTAATCTTTTTTTTGCTGGTAGCACGCCTCAAGATTTATTTATTTATTTTGAATGAAGCTCTTCAGCAGTAATTGTGCCCCTTTCAGTCGCCCCATTGTGTAGCTGAAGGCTGCCTGATACAGTTTGTTCATGTTCCCAAGTTGTAATCACCCACTAAACCTTGTCCCGTGCCTGACAAGTGCTTATTGGCATATTGTATCAGCCACAATAGAGGCAGGGAGGGAAGCCACAGCAGCGTGGGCAGAAGGGCTGGGGAGATGTCACTGTGACAATGCTGAAGTCCCCAAGGTGTCCCCTCCCTACGTGTCAGCGCCCTCTCCGCTGTGTTTGTAGTAGTTGTCACTGTTGTGTGGCATTTTACGAAACATGGGGTGACGCTCTTTTGTGATGCTAATCTATTGTAATGACAGCTTTGGCCTGAAGTTATTCCTCCCCGAGGTGACAGAAGCCAGTGTGAAAAGGCTATATTTATAGGCAAAAATCACAGGGTGGTTAACCGCTTAGTTGCCACAGCCCTGGTCTTCTCCTAATACAATAAGACACTGGTTTGTCCCAAATGAACAGACCTACGGAGCGGTTTACCCCTTTTGATTTAAGTCTCTGTGGAACAACATTAAATACGAAACAAACATAAGGCTCAAAACCAGGCAATATAGGTTTGACAATATAGGTTTGACACCTCAGGTAACCTCCCTAACCATCCCAATATTTTACAGCTCATTCCTCTCACTCACCCCTCTGGACCTTCAAATGTGATCATTTGAGAGTAAGTGACACGACACATGCTCAATGGGCTCTGGGCTGCTGTTGAGAAGTTAACTGCTGAGATGTCAGAACCAGACATGGCAACCAGTGGTTTAACCCGCAGCTTAGTAAGCTCTAAATATTGGCACTCCAAGTGATGAACCCTTTTTCTTGTCCTTTACAAGGCTGCAGTGGCCATTCAAGTCCAGAAACATAAATAGACTAATCCTATGTTGCTTTTACTTCTCCTTTAAATCACCTATTCTAAATCTTTTGTCTCAAGCTTGCTGTTTTTACCAAGGCAAGATAACAGTACATGCAGTACATTATATTGAAATGAAGACAAAATGCTTTCATATTTCTGATGATACTGCTTCTTACAATTGTGAGTGTTCTCTCCTTACAGCAGAAAGCACATATTGTATCTTCACTTGATGTCAAATGATTGGGATCCCCCTTTGTGATTTCATTATTTTATATGTGCAGCAATCTCATGCCAGTCTATTTAGCATTTACTTTGCAGAGATGAGGTCCCAGTATTAATTCCATCCAGGGCATCTGTCCTCACTGTGTCTGTGTGGGTTTCCAACGGGTACCGTCATTTTCTCCCACATTTCAAAAACATACAGGCATTTTAATAATTGGCTCCTTACAAAACTAACCATATTGTGTGTGTTATATGGACCTTAGATAAAAGCTCCACTGGGACAGGGACTGATGGGAATGCTGTATAATCATTGTAAAGTGCTGCTCAATATGAATATGCTGAATGGAGGATGGATTCTGCTCATGTTACCTACCTGCTGTAAGATTTAAAATTCTGTCTCTGTGCACTTGTTTCTAGGACAGCCAAGTGAGTTGTACCATATGCTCATAAGAAACCTGACCCTATTCTCTATGCCTGCAGTAAGTGCTCTTGGAATTCACTTTCCATTGGCCTGGGGATAATCCATCTAAAATAAGACCCCTCTCTTGCCAGACCCTACACGCTCACTAGGATACTAGTCCATGAAAAATATTCCTCTTTAGCCAGGGATAACCACTGTAGCAGAAACTGGTCTGACTGCCAGCATGGGAGGGCTTGTTGGCTGTGGCTGCCACATTTTCATGTCTCTGCCAGTGTAAAAATCCTACAAACGGCCTGTTAAAAAACCATCAGTGGGAGTGGGCTGCTCCCCCGAAATTTTTCCAGGAATTGCTCTTTCCACCCACGTAGTCTTAGAAATGACACCAAACAGCGGCCAAGGTTACATAACTGTGTCTGCAGGGGCCCGGCCTTGGTTTGTACTATTCAGGCCTGCTGGGGTCTATTGGACTGACTGAGTTCAGATACAAAGCGCTGCATTTAACATCCAGGAAATCAGAACATCCTTATACCTGTCTAAATGTATAAAGCCAATGATTCTTGCAACAACTCTGCATCTGGCTTTATATATAAATATAGTTGAGAAATACAGTATATACATGTGTGTTTACAAGCCTGTTAAACAACGGCCACCCTTCTTATCCACACAGTGACCACATGTCCATCTCCTAATGCCCTCCAGTGGGACAATTGCATTTTTATGGGACTCTATGCAAATTCAGTTTAGGGCTTTGGCAAGCGGGTCTACCCTACCATGATATATTTAATTTGTTCATTAATTAGAGCCCCGCTGAGGCCTTCTATAATAATGGCTCTACACCTCAGGACAGGGTCAGTTTTTTGCTTTAATTATGCCCCTGGTAGTACCCCTTCTGACATCAGCTGCTTATCATAGCTGGTGGCCAATCATATTTGCTGGTTTCTGCCAAAGTTTTTCAGAGGCCCAATCAAATCCCTATTTAGACTCAAGCTCCTCTTGCATGCTATGGTTACAAATATGAAAATACTAAAGCCATTCATAATGCGAAAATATCTGCCAGGGTGGAGCTGCCATAGTGTTTCAGTAAAGAAGTTCCCTGTAATGGTTCCACAATCAATAATATGTATAAATGGTGTTTTTCATTTCGGTGGCTATAGAGAATGCCACTAACGAGTGAAGTCCTATGGCAACAGGGATGTATGATACCTCCCAACTGTCACATAAGCATGACCCTGAAACTCACAGAAATGTGTTCAAACTTTCAGAACCTGCCAAATATAGTAAAATGGACATGGTAATTTAGGGGTGTGGCATAGAATTGGCGTGGTAAAAAATCAAATCTTTTTGTCCATCTTTACATTTCAAACGTTAGTAGGTATGATTACACAGTAATCTAAGCCTTTTATACTGTACAATATAAAAGGGTCATAAACCTTATAAATATGCAATCATTTCCCTTTAACATAGAAGTAGGGATGGTTTATTAATGAACATTTAAAAGGTTTTCTTCTTTAGTCTTTATTTGTACCCTGTGTTTCTTCCCAATTGTACAGCTAAACAATAGGCTCTTGCTTGCAGTTGGCTGCCTAAGCATGCTGGGAGTCATAGTTCTTCATTCCAGCACCTGGAGAGGCACTGGTTAAACATAACCACTTTAGAGCAAGTTTGCCTGGCTACATGGACTGGTTGACATAGTGACACAAAGGTTCTCTTGTCCCATGACCTACTCTCACTCTTCAGACTTTTGATGCCTTTCCAGACCCGAGGAAAAAGTCCCGAGCTAAATTAAAAAAATAATAAAATAAAAATAAAGGCGAAACCCCAGTACAATAATACAAGCCATGGCTGGGGATGAGGGGAAATGTATCTTCCCACCAACCTCGAGGGCTCTCACTTCCTCTGAGGTCTCTTTGAATGGCTGCAAACCACGAGAGCCCACACACAGCTAGGCCGCAGCCTAGGTTTGGTTTTTAACGGCTCCCAAGCCCAGAGGCCTTGCCCTATATAGGTGCTAGAGCAGCTGACACACCCTCTAAGCTTTAGCATGGGCTCTAGAAACCACCTACGGCTGTATTTATATTGAATTTATAGGCTGTAAATAGACATTGGGATATCAGGCACAGAAAACTAGCCTTGAAACCTGTTTCTGTACCTTTTTGTTGTGCAGTAAATTGAGCTAGATAACTTCAACTTGCAACTTAGGGAGAAGAAGAGACTGCGCAAAGAAGGCATGGATCCCTGACCCTGCAGACTTTGGTTCTGTT
The DNA here is from genome assembly GCF_017654675.1 of Xenopus laevis. Lineage (NCBI taxonomy): Eukaryota > Metazoa > Chordata > Amphibia > Anura > Pipidae > Xenopus > Xenopus laevis. The sequence continues at coordinate 34,668,056 of NC_054388.1, forward strand.
CCTGTCTGCCCACACTAGGGGAGAATCATTCCTTTGGCAAGGTCATCAGCCATGAAAATTTTAAGGGTAGGGACACACTGGGCGATTTGGGGAGTTTTAGTCGCCTGGCGACTAATCGCCGCGACTTTTCTCCCCGAATGCCTCCCCTCGCTCTGCGCCTGGCTAAAATGAAAAATCGCCTGCGCTAATCACACGCGGCGATTCGTTTTCCGAAGTCGCCCGAAGTTTCCTCGTGAGGCAACTTCGGGCGATTTCGGAAAACGAATCGCCGCGTGTGATTAGCGCAGGTGATTTTTCATTTTAGCAAGGCGCAGAGCGAGGGGAGGCATTCGGGGAGAAAAGTCGCGGCGATTAGTCGCCAGGCGACTAAAACTCTCCAAATCGCCCAGTGTGTCCCTACCCTAAACCAATTCTACCCCTGGCTATCAATTAAGCTAGCAATACAGGATGCTCATTTGGGAACCTCTGCCCATGTGCTTGTACAGATCAGGCTTATCCAGTTGTTATACAAAAAGGGGGGTTGTGGGAGCACTCAAAGGCTAAGTTAAAATGTGTTTAAATACAATGGAAGCGCTACTGATTTGGCCAATTAATCAATGCACATTCCCTGGTCCCCTGTCTCATAAGTAATTCAGTATATCTGCAAGTGCATGTGTCTACAAAAACTGAGGTTTTTAGTTACAAAGTTATGATCATAAAGTTGATAAACCACCATACCACATCAAGGTAAACCCCATACGGTGGTCCCTAACTTGTTTACCTCCAGTCATAGTATAAAAAGTCTTTTACTTCTCTGCATAGTAGCATTACTTGGAATCCGTGTCTCCTGAACCTTGGTTTCAATCTGAGGGTTAGATCCTCCCCCACCACTAGCTTTTAAGAGTGAGAGACTGCCCAAACCAACGCCCATTTTTTAAAAGCATAGGGCCACCATTTGTTTCAAAGGGGTGGGTATGGGGTGCTATAAATCACATGAAGCTTGGCCTGCAGCTTCTGGCTATAATACAATTTACAAAAAAGGGGGGTTGTGGGAGCACTCAAAGGCTAAATTAAAATATGTTTAAGTACAATGGAAATGCTACTTTATCAACTTTATGATCATAACTTTGTAAGTAAAAAAAACCCTGTTTTTGTAAACACATGCACTTGCATATATACTGAATTACTTATGAGACAGGGGACCAGGGAATGTGCATTTGATTAATTGGCCAAATCTGTACCATTGTACTTAAAACATATTTTAACTTAGCCTTTGAGTGCTCCCACAACCCCCCTTTTTTTGTATATTGAGTTGTTCGCTCTGAGACCTACAGAGGGCCAATGGAGACCTGTCACATGAGACACCAGTTCATTTAATTGTCCAGAATCTGTTGGAGAGGCCAATCCAAAGGCTCCGTGCAAAGGCCAAAAAGCTATTGATTTGCTCTGGAGGGGCAGATTGGACAGTTATTGCTCTATGCATGGTTATCTTTAGATCACTAAGGTGACCCCTGTAAACTCCTGCGGAAACAATTTTCATTGTAGCTCATTCAATATAAATGACTAAACAATGATGAGATATTAGGGATTTTTATTATAAAAATACACTTACATCAATTATCAAACATAACATAATATCAGAAAAACAAAATGCTACAAACCCACCCATACACCCTCCTGCCAACAGAGTCCATCCCTCTGTCCATAGGCAACAGTCCAAACCCCTTCAAACCACCAATTCACAAGGCCACACTTGCAAACTTTTTGTCTATATGGCCTTTATACCACCCCAAACGCAAATATAAAAGCCAGAAAAAAGACTTGTTTGGGTCAATACTCCCCTCCTTTAAAATTGCATGAAAACAAATCAAAACCAAAACAATGTACAAGACATGTCTCTCCTCGTACTCCGGGCTGGACAATGTTACCATCATCAAACTAAGAAGAAAAGGAATGCAGTATCAGAGTGCAGGAGACCATACTAATAAAAGTACAATAGTCCCCACCATACAGCATATAACAAGAGGACATGTTCATGAAGGAGAAAGGTGCAACCCTCACCATTGCATTTCATTAGAGTTTGACCTCCTTATATCATTTTCCTTCAGAAAACTCAACTGTGCCAGAGTTGCTCTCACAATGTTGTCAGGTGTAGCCTTAGCGTAGCCAAAAGATCTCCTGCACCTATGCTGCCAGATCTGGTAACGTGAGATGATGCCTGTCAAGAACCCCATAATCTGACTCTGCATAGGTTAAGTTGTTCAGGGTGGGAACTCTAGTCACAGGGCAACCAAAAAGTGTTCCTTTGTCTCCTCCTCTTCTCACTCCCAGGGGCAATTTTTGCTGCCAATACTAAGGTAATTCAAGTTGCCTTGGACATAGTTTCCCTTGGAGTGAAAGCCAACAGATATCAAAGAACTTAGGAGGGAGTCTGTTGCCAATAAGACAGCGAAGGCTTTCCTGAAGATGATGAGTTAGGCATTGAAATTGTAATCCTAGTAATATAGTAGAAACCCAATTTTAAGTTTTTCAGGAGACCAGAAAAAAATGGCGTAAAATCCAGGAAAATGTAAAATCGGGGAATAATATTATGTGTAGTATTTAGGTGGAACCACAAAACAACAATGTAAATGAGGGAAAATTAGAAATTAGGGGATGTAAAATTGAGGTTCCAACTGTAGTATTCTATTTAAACTGCAAATTGGACTTGCACCATTATTTGGTTCAAGAAAAAGCAAAAACTGGAGCACGAGGAAGCCAGTATAGAATTTAAAACAATAGAAATGTATTTAATAAAATTAAAAACTCCAATTACAGCAGGATAACACAGGTCTTGGCTGCTCGCTTGACGCGTTTCGTGGCTCCCCCCCACTTCATCAGAAGCTGTCGGCAGCCTACCTCCACCTTCACACCCATCCACACCCACCCAAAGTGTTAACCCTGTAGAATGCAATCATGTTGTAAATCTTAACCCAAAGCAGTCACCTTACAAACTGACACAGTGAGGCAGATTTACAAAATTCGAGTGAAGAATTCGAATGTAAAAAACTTCGAATTTCGAAGTATTTTTTGGGTACTTCGACCATCGAATTGGTTAAATTCGTTCGAATTCGAACGATTCGAAGTAAAAATCGTTCGATTCGAAGGATTTAATCGTTCGATCGAACGAAAAATCCTTCGATCATGGCCTGGGAGTGAAAGTCATCCCAGGAGGAGCAGATCCTTCTCAAACGTATAATGGAACCCCTCTCAAACAAGTTTCTGAATGTGCACTCGTAGAATGTAACAAAGTGTTCTGAGTGGTCTCCTGTAGAGGTCTGTGCTAATCCTCCCTTCCTTAACCATAAACATGACATCTAGAAATGGAATTTGTACATCATGTGTCTCCATTGTAAACATTAATCCCTCCACTTGGTTGTTACAATACCGGACCATTTCATTCAGAAAGGATTCATCTCCATCCCACACCCCTATGCAATCATCACTATATATATATATAAAAAATATTCTAAATCCAATATTTGGTTGCTATAGTCCAATTTAATAGATTTTGTGTTGCTTGGGTGAGTGAACCTGCCAATAAGCCTTTTAGATTTCAGACATAAGTAGTTTGTAATAGAAAAGCAAATCATTTTAAAACAAGCTGTCTCACTAGTTGTTGACCATCCATGCCTTAATAGAAGTTACTTTAAAGGGGAACTATTGTGAAAATGAAAATTTTATACAAGCTTCATCATACTAAAATAAGAAACTTTCTAAATGCAACAACCAATGAAATATTCTGCATTGTTTCTGAAATAATCAAGTTTATCTTCACTATCCCTCTCTCAGCATCTGTTTCTCTTCATTCTGTCTTCATGCAGGAGTTGGGTGTCAGATATTCATTGACAGTTAGATCCAATATATCTTATAGGGGGAGGTTTCCTTTCCTAACAGATGCATTAGCACTCTTTCAAATAACTGATTCCAGTACAAACAAAATAACCGCCTTTTGCACAAATCCTGAATGTAGAGAGGCATGATTGTGGTGTTTATTCAAAGAACCAGTTCTAATACAACTTCTAGGCAAAAGGAGCCCCCATAAGATATATTGGATCTAACTGTCAATGATTATCTGACACCCAACTCCTGCATGAAGAGAGAATAAAGAGAAACTGATGTTGAGAGAGTAGTAGTGAAGATAAACTTGATTATTTCAGAAACAGTACAGAATTTTTAATTTGTCATATTTCAAAAGTTTCTTATTTCAGTATGCGAAAGCTTATATTAAATTTCCTTTTTTGCGATAGTTCCCCTTTAAAGGTCAACTGCTGCTTATTAAGAGATAACAGGCAGTTGTAGCTGATCTGTGTGGTATGAGAATATTGCTGTGCGGTGACTTCCTGACTACTTACGAAAATTCTTGCACCCCTCAGGTACTCACTGCATTAACATTTCACTGATAACAGAGACGCAGAAGATTTTTCAGGTAATTACACTCCAGCCACTCCTGCCCTTTCCTCGGCTCGATCTCCCTGGAATTTATACCTTGGCTCTGTGTGGTGCAAACTGGCAGCCTTGTATTTTGCAAGGGCTTGTGGGTAGACTGTTAGCCAAGGCCTGCTACATATGCCTCCGTGCCAAATATAATAATAGTCAGCTGTGGGAGTGCAGTTCCAGCCTGTGCCAAGGTAACCCGCTAATTGCATATTAGTGTGATATTTAACTTTGCAGGTCCAAACCATGTCTGTCTGTCTGTCTCTCTATCTAATATTTTACCCCAAGAAAGGAAAGTGAAGTCATGACATCAAGAACATGGGGTTTGTAGTAATATGGACAGAAATGTGTCCTGGTCCTGTACCCTATGGCAACTAGTCAGGCTGTTTGCTTTCCATCTCCTTGAATCTACCCAAGCAATTAAATGAATTGTTCAATACAAAAATAAAAACTGGGTAAATAGGCTGTGCAAAATAAAAAATGTTTTCAATATAATTAATCAGGCAAAAATGTAATTTATAAAGGCTGGAGTGACTGGATGTCTAACATAACAGAACAATACTTCTAGCTTTGCAGCTCTCTTGGTTCCCACCGATTGGGGACCACATGGGTCAAAACTGCTTGCTTTTAAATCTGAGCTGAATGCTGAGGATCAATTGCAAACTCACTGAACATTTATGTCCCATGTGGGTCCACTTAAAGTTGCTGACTAACTCAGAGTTAGAGAGCTGAAAACAGGAAGTAGTATTCTGGCTATTATGTTACACATCCAGGCACTCGAGCTGTTATACATTACATTTTTCGATAACTTAACTATATCCGAAACATTTTTTATTTTGCACTGCCGATCTGTTTACCCAGTTTTTATTTTTACACTGCACTGTTCCTTTAATAATTTATTTTATTGCCACAAAAGCTCCCAGCTATCCTGGCCAGCCACTGATGAACAAACATTTTAACTGGACGCTGTGTTCATACATCTTTAAAATGAGTAAAGAAAAAGTGCCATTGTTCAGTTTTTTTTTTTTTTTAAACTTTTGTGACAAACCTTTTATTTGGATGCCTCCGTTGTAAATGGGAAAACCCTGTCACATCTTCTTAAAGTATTCATAGGAGATCCCCAGAGAGATGCGACTAGGTGAATCAGGCCTCTTTGCTATGTTAAAATATTTAAATGGCAGCCCTTGCTTGGAAGGCTTACGAGTAGGTAGATTGCCCACTTTGGATTTATTGGAAATGCTCACAATACTCAGGCATGTGTCCCCACTTGTGACACACATCATTTTTTAATGAAGTCATATGTGAGAATGTTGCATGGCGAGAAGAAACAGATGTGTCAGGACCTCAGATGTGACTTCTCTAAATTAGATCTCTATAGGTATCTATCTACTGCTATGTAACACTATTTCTACAAGAGAAACAGAGCCGCAGTAACCCTTCCAACATTTTCCTCTTGTCTATGTCCCCAATTGTAAGCACTATGCAGTACTAATAATCTATATTTCTGTGGATTAAAAGCAGAACAGATACCAGAGCACCCTTGATCAGGTTTAGATCTAAAGATTCTTATAGGCAGATTTCATTTTGCCGCTTCTGTATTGCACTCCCATCCTCCAGTTATGAATATGTTCTATAAAATGCAACACTCATTAGTGTGTTTAAATATAATGAGAAGTTTGTGGAGCATAAATAATAATGTGATAAAATCGGAGACCATCACGTCATGAATGAAAGATTGCAGAAAGTCTGGTAGCGCATAGACTTCCAGAGTTCTCTCAATTCACTCTCTCAATTCTGTAATGGAATGGACAACTGGAGACTTATCAGCTTAAATGAGACATATTGTGTAAATAACAATGTGCCAGTGCATTATACTCTTTAAAATTAGAAGGGTTGAGCTTAAAAATGAGTGTTCTGGGCTAATTTATTGAAAAATTCTGCAAAAACCCTACTAGTCCTGCCCATCTGTTCCACTTTCTGCTGGTTCCTCTCCCAGGCTGGGCAGGGGAGCCGGCGGCAATCTGCACACTGCACTGTAGGATAGGAACCAATCAGCAGCTAGCAGGACCTAATAGGGAACTGAAGGCTGTTTTTGCTTGTTTGACTGCAAGACTGTGATTGGCTGTTCCCCTCCTACTGTGCTTCTGCCAGGGACTGTTCGGACACACCCAACCCTCATATAAAATAGGGACTAGAACATATCTATAGGGAGCTCCAGTAAAGGGGCAATTTTAAAACATAATATTAATTTTTGGCCAAAAATAAAACCAGCACTATACATTATTATATATTTTTTTTAGTTATGCTATATGTCTTCTTTAACCCCCCATTGCCCTCTCCCACCATGTCTACTGAAAGCAATGGTATTTCCAGCCACTGCAGATCATCACATCCCACTGACTGTAATGTAAATTGCCCTCAAATGCCAATACGCCTTCAAAGAAAAGTCCCTACGTGGCTAAGCCTAAGACCTAGACATGTTAGTTGGGTTGCTTTCGTGGTCCCTACAATCCTGTTATTGTTATAGTGATATATATAGTTCTCCTTTAAGGACCATTGATTACAGACATGAACCACCACTTCTGTCCATAGGCTCTCAATAAACAGGTCATCCCTCTTAATCTGGTACTATTCTGCTACTATATGAAATGATATAAAGACCGAATTTCTGCAGAAAGTCTGCCACGGTGGCTGAGGGGATTTGTTTTCTTAAACATATTTATTGAATTATATAGGCATCCAAGGCCCCCCCCCCAAGCTGCTGCCCTAGGCACAGGCTCTTGGGTGCTTATCAATCGATACGGGTAAGATTATTACGGGTTGAATTCTACTTTAAATTGCAGAAACATTCCATTTTAAAAACTTTCCCTAACTTGGGGCCTGATACTGTCCAGACCAGGGTTGGACTGGGCCGCCGGAACACCGGGAAAAACCCGATGGGCCCGGCTCTTTTGGGCTCCATCAGGCCTCTTCCTGAACACGGGCGTGCTGACACACTGAAGAGGTACGCGTGCGTGGGGAGTGCAGAGGACTTTGTGGCTGGGGGCCCCGGGGAATGGCAGTGGCGCAACTACCGGGGGAGCAGGGGGTGCGATTGGGCCAGAGCCCGCCCCCCCTCCCGGCCCCCCAGGCAGCTCGCACGCCTCTGATTCTGGGCGTATGGAAGGGGGGGGGCCCGTCTGCACGTCCAGTGCCAGGGCCCGCCCCCCTCTAGTTACGTTGATGCTGCCGAGGCTGTATGCTCGGTGGGCCCCCCAGTCTGAAGCTGGTCCAGACCCACTCCTGTACCCACCTCCCCGCAAGGTGAGATCCAAGAAGAGACCCTTGAGCACGTGTGTTCTCCCTGGGCAACCCTTGAGCTACAGTGGACCCGGGAAATCCTTGAACTACAATGGACCCTGCTGCCTAGTTAAATCAAAGGACCGCTTGGGTGTCCAAATACAGGGAAAGCTGTCTGAGTAAAACATACCTAAACGTCAGGATCTCTTCAATAGCACCAATTAATTTTTTGCACAATTTCAAGTAATTCACGTTCAAGAATAATTTTCACTGCCTAAAAGGGGTGGTTCACTTTTGAGGTAAATTTTTTTGCATGTTGTAGACTGTCCAATTCCTAGCAGCTTTACAATTGGTCTTCATTATTTCTATTTTATGGTTTTTGACTTATTTGACTTTTTCTTTTGATTTGTTCCAGCTTTCGTGGGACACTAACCCCATTTAAAAAACAAGTACTTTGTAAGGCTTCAAATGTATTGTTATTTCTACTGTTTATTACTCCTCTTTCAATTCAGGCCCTCTCCTATTCATATTTCAGTCTTGTATTCAAATCAATGCATGGTTGGTTGCTTGGGTAATTTGGACCCTAGCAACCAGATTGCAGAAATTGAAAACTGGAGAGCTGTGGAATAAAAAGCTAAATAACTCAAATACCAAAAGTAATAATAAATGAAAACCAATTGCAAATTGTCCAGATATTGTCTCAATATCATACTAAAAGTTCAATCAAAGATGAACAACCCCTTTAATTAATGCAGAGGTGCTGACATGTATATTCATAAGCATTACTCTGGCAAACACATTAGGGGCTCACTAACTTGTGTGTGCAAAGTGCTTGACCTTCCTGTTTTTTTGTACATTGAACACTGCATGGGTCATTGTAAATGACCCCTTTTGGCTGTAGTTCTTCCCCTACATTGGTCCACAAGCTCCCCCAGCTCTTGCTAGCAGTTGCCCCCCAATGGTCACTTCAAACGTCGGACTGGAGGCCCACCGGAGCTGCTGCCACAGGGCTCCCCTGCCCCCCTACATCTGTCACCACCACCTATAGGCACCACCCCAGCTACGACCTCCCTCCGGGCCCCCGTTCTTACCTTTGCAGTAGCTGTTACAATGATCGAGGCTGCAGTGGGGGGATACAATCAGGGGGTAGCGCGGCTGAAAGCAGTCTGTGTGGGCCTACCAGTTTTTTACTCTGTGTCGGGTTGGTGGTTTGCCTTCCTACCCAGAGTTTCATAGTTGCAGGGTAGTATATTTGTTTTTAAAGGCAAGAGTGAAGGCTAGGTTAATATGACGACCATTAGATCTGTATAATTAAAACCATATGAAATTCACTGATCAGTAATCAGTTGTTTGAAATAGTTGTGTAGCCATCATCGGAACTGATTATTATGGAGAAAGGGATTTACAAAGGCAACCAGTAGAATCAATGAAGAATATGAGTGAGGACCAGTTATATCACACTCTAGCGCTATTCTTGACACCAGCACTTCAGCCTCATACTGTATAAAGGCATGTAAAATGGGATACATACTTATAAATGATATGAATACTTGATACTAGCAGATTGCTCTGTGTTTAATTGCCATGTTAATATTTCATGTTATTTCATGGGAAAAGTAGATACTCCTTTGGCAAGGGCTGTTGTCCATATCACTGTGAGGAAGATAGTTTGCATATCCTAAGAGGAAAGAAATATATTCCGAGGGGGGGGGGACATTTCATATATCAGTTGAAGGGGGACAAACTTTATTTTCCAGTTTACTGTATATGAAAAAGGGAGAGACTACACACCCTAGTGGAAATACCCATCCTCTTTATCCCACTGATACAGGTGGACAACAAGTCCCAGTAGTGTGATTAAATTCCAGCTTCTATATCGTAGTGATAAGGACAGCCTCTTTACCCTGGTGAAGAAATCTATATCTCCGTACAAGGCTCTTTATCCTCCACCGTAGAGTTAGATCCCATGTACAGAGTCTACTCCCCTAAACAGCCATACCATGTGGAGCTTAAAATCTAAGGTCCCTGCCATTATATACACAAATTAACCTGCATGAATATTTTTTGAATTGCTGCCTTGCTTCACATAGAACCTGAACAGAAGAGTAAATATTACCAAGACCATTAGTCTATATTTAGAGCATTGTTATCAAAACTGTTCGGATGGCACCCTGTGCGTTGCCTCAAGAATTTGATGGGGGTGGAACAGGTTTAATCTGGACTCCAATTAAAGTGAGATGTGGAGGTTCAAGACTAGATATTCCTGGTGGCCCTTCTTGAAGGCCAATCAAGGTGAGACTTGTGGTGGAGATATCTCTTGTAACCACAGCAAGATGATTGATAAGCCTTGTAATGAGTAAAAGTGGCCCTGACCAAATGTTGGGAGGTCAACCCAACAAGTCTAAAGAACAGTAATTTAGAAGATCCCTGATTTTGTTTTATGTGTTGCTCGAATTTTCAGCATATAAAAAAGTTGTGGCAGTATCAACTGGATCTGCTCATGAAACCCACCTAAAATAATTGTTTATCCTAATTGCTACTTAGATTTTGAGTCATACCTATTTTGCCCATCAGTAACAGATAAAAAATAGGGCTACAATGCACACAGCAGGCTGAGTGTTGGTACCCAGCTATTTCTTTGTGGCTGCTTAAGTTTTTAACCATTTTCCATGCATTTTTCTCTTTGGCAGCAAAAGGGTTGCTCCGATTTTTTTTATAAAAAATGAAGCTGGTGTAAAATTTTAATGGCAGTTTGGGGTGTGTATGGAAGGTGAATGGCCATGAAATATTCATTCTTCAATTCTGTCCTGCAAAATGTTTATGCATTGCAGTTCGGTAAATTTTTTATTTCACCTGCACTTAAAGAGCCCTCTCTCGCTCCCTGCCACCATCCGGCTCCTGTTAATAAATCATTTCCCTGCCGCTCATTTTTTTTGTTTTATTTACTTATTTATCTGATTGTTGTACGCATTTATAGGAACATGTATGATCAAACATACATGTGCGGTGCATATTTACTAGGTGAATTCATGTGTAACCATAGATCTAGAATACATTAAAGGAAATGAAATGTTTCACTGCTGAAGTCTAATAGTTTCTCTCCATGGGAAGATCCACTGGGTGGGTAATGTCTTGAAATAAGTTGGTCTTTTCCTAGTGAGGCTCATTGAATACTTTGGTACTTGGGCCAATGATTAGATGGCATGGGGCCATTAGTAAAAAAATCCAGTAGCACGCCAACCTTACCATAAGGGTGTAGGACAAGACCAGGTTTGTCCAACTAGTGACCACAAAATCTTGCTGAGCGGCAAATGCCTAATGCTTGAAGTGTTTGGGTGTTTCAATATCCTTGGCCATGATCCTGTTGGATTGCTATCAACCTCTTGGGGTTGGTAGGTTGAGTTATTTGAACAAGAAAAATGACCATGGCACCTGAAAATAGGAATCAGCTGGAGATGACAATTAAAGGTGGCCGCAACCACATTTACTTATGCACTATCAATTTCCAACCAAGAGTGAGAAGCTCTATTAAAGTTGATGAACAATGACCCAATACATTTTGTGTATATGGGTTATTCTGCCAGCTTGGATCTGGGAAAGAACAGCTCTCATCGGTGCCTATCCAGGTTGACACTGCACTCATGGAATAGGTCCAATTTTAATTTTGGCCAGAGAATATTGGTAGAGGGACTGGTGTTGCCATACTGCTTTCTCAACAGGAAAAACAAAATCCCATGATTTTTTACTAAATCATTGCACTAATCATAAAACTATTAAAATCGACAACTTCTGGGAATTAACAAGCACTCAATATTTGCCAACAATGAGCTACATTTGTCATTTTGCCTATAATGACTAATCAGCCTTGGAGCTTCTTAGAACTGAAAAATATGACAAATGTGACTCATCACATGCAGTTAAGAGTGTTGGATAAAGTGATTTGGGATTTTTTAAGACTCAAGAGTATGCGGAGTATAATAATATAATGTTAAGCCAAGATAATGTGGGTGTATTAATATGTTGAACCTTAGGCTTTGTTCTAGAGTACATGTCTGTGGTGTCGTTTTTTTAGGTTTATTTGGATTCTTGACAAAAGCACACAAAAAAGAATTAAACTTATGTTTTCATTGTAGAAGAGGGCCGCACTTCACAGGATAGATAAAGATTATTATATACTCAAGTGATGACTAGCAGACTTCAGATCCTTCACTGCAATTGGGTCTATTAACTCTACCAGGGCTTTGCCTTTTGAAAAGATCCCTCTGGGGACATAATGGGAATTTACAATTGCTTTGGAGACTGTGAATTTGCTGGAGTCGGTTAATATGCTGAAAACAGCCTGGGATTACTGAAAACTTAAGATATTATTTAAAAGAAAATTGAGTACAAACACCGTTTATGGTTCTAAATCCCATTTGTATCTGTTTATTGCTGATAATTTGAATACAGATGTGGTTTTGCCGGATAATCTGAATCCAAGATAAACAAGACTGTGTGTAATCCACACCAAACTCATATAAACATACCCAGAACAGAGTGAATGGAGCTCTGTTAAAGGCAACAAACCTAGGAAAATGAGAGAATATAGGAATAGAAAGACAAATAATTGCATGAACATCATTTGGCATATAACCCCATAATGGTACAAGACATATGCAGGCATATTCAGAGCCAGAATTTGTTGCTGGCTTTCCTATGTTCAAGGCACTGTACCTGGTTATCAACTGCACAAAAGTAATTTTTAATCTCATAATTATAATAATAAATCCGTTGTAAATGCCTCCTCCCACTTCATAACTCAATAAAGGAGAAGGCATGGGTAATTAATGGGGGTACCCCAATTTCTATGTAAGTATAATTACTGTCCCAGTGATCCTTTGCAGCTGCCATGGGCTGTGTATGCACATTAGAGTAAGATTGGCATGAACACTGGCATGAACACAGCAAGGATACTGGGGAATAAGGGAAGATGGCAGTGTTTACTAGTATTGTGCTCCAGACTGGGGCATAAGGGCAGTAATTGTGTGTCTCCAAATTACTTCTGAATGTTGGCACCTAATGCTTGAGCCCCTTATTTGAGAGGCTGCCGATTTGTCCTCCCATTCATGCACCGCAAAAGAAATGAAGAACTGGTTTGTAGTGTATATCAAGTACAGCCTTGGACCATTCACCATTGGGGGCCCGTGAGGCTGCTGCTGTTATGTGCTATGACAAATGTGAATGCATTCTGTTTAAGTGAGAGGGGTATGGGGAGTCTTTAACTCAAGACTAAAATTTGACTTTTTAAATTAACATTGTTTGGTTCTTGGCCTGTAAATAGATTAGCTGTAAGCATCCTAACTTGTGCATTAATTCATTTGGGGCCTGCCTGGGGCTGCATGTTTAACCCTTGCCACATTACCTATTACAGCAGACATTTTTATTGATGCCCAGGTAAGGTCACTGACTCAGCACCTCCCTGGTAAGGTCTGTTGGCCCCTAGGGGCCCATTCATTGCGTGTTGTTGGCCTACGAAGGAACAAAGTACTGGTGCTGCAGGTTTAGCTCTCCCGCTAGGCCTGCTTGAGGCTTGGAATTCTGGGTAGTGGTGCGCAGATGATGGATGAAGTGCAAGGTGTTCGGGAAGCAGAGGCCAGCAGAGGTGACTCCCTGTAGATTAAGGGCAGTGAAGCCTGCAGTCGGCCCCAGCCAGAGACCCGCAGTAGCCACACTCCCAATTACTTTGATTCACTCAGCTGTAGGTAAAAGAGAGGACGGGCGGGGGGATATTGTGAGCTGCCTGAATGTCGATGAATTAGAAAAGTTGAAAGTGAACCCAAGGAACACAGGAAAACAGCAAGTTGGTGAGAGGGACATAGTATTCACATTTATTTGTAAACTGATATATTCCATAAAGCTGCACCACACTAAACCCCTAGAAATTTACATTCAGAGTTCTCAGGCATATTGGATTTTGAGTAGAGGGAAAAAACATACATCATTCTGTGACAAACTAATCCCCACTTGCTAATAAAAGCCCCTACCCTCCATAGTCCCGCCTCCCTGCTCCCCCCAGCACAGGTGTTCACACAAGTAAATGCCCCATAGCTGGTAATTACCCCTCATTGCAGAGTCAGCGCAGTGGAGCTCACGGGGGTCATCTTTAGCGCTTCGGGAATCTTCAGTAAGTAAGCGCCGTGTCCATGCATGCGCAGTTGTAGAAATATTCCCGTCCTGAACAACTGTGCATGTGCCGAATGCCACACAAATCGCAGAAGGGACCCGAAGATTACTGAAGCGCCGCAAGATAGAGCCATGAGCTCCTCTACGCTGTCTCTGCAATGAGGGGTAATTACCAGCTATGGGGCTTTTACTTGTGTAAACACCTGTGCGGGGGGAGCAGGGAGGGGGGACTATGGAAGGTTGGGGTTTTTATTAGCAAGAGGGTTTGGCTTATGGCTATATACTTGGCTGGTGACTTTGGGCAAGGACTACATCACTGTGTTTATCTGGTCTTCTGCAGTGGCCTTCATTCTGATCATGCAAGAAGATCTTTGATTTAGCTAAACGCATGAATGGCCAAATCAGGCAAAGATCTATTCATCTGGCAACCCCTCCAATGGCACTGATATTGCCTTGTATGGGCAGTTGTTGAGGGCCGAATTTATCCCATTTGCTTTGGCAAGAAATTGCGAATTTCCCACGAAATTTGCGAAACGGGCAAAAAATTAGCGAAAAGCGAATCTTGATGCTGGCGTTAATTCGTGGGCGTCGCAATTGACGTACATCAAAGTAAATGGGTGTCTGTTTTACTGTCGTCGGCATATGAAATGTCGCCGGTGTCAGAATTTTTGCAGCAATTTAATCGCCGGCAGCGAAACGCAGAAATTCGCAGAGAATTTGCCTACTGAATAAATTGGCCAATCACTAATGCCCAGTTTTATCCATGCCACCTAATTGGATATTTTCTAGCGATATTTAAGCAACACTAGCCCCGTCTTAGTGATCTGGCTTACGCTCTGTGTGCCCAATACATTAATCCTATTGCAGTACCCCTATAGCAACCATAAACATATTTGACTTTGTTATTCCAGATGAGGCTGGTTTTCTTTTTATGGGTCGTTGTACTGAAATGGATTTGCCCTTCGTGGGCATGGAATCAGGGGCTCAGACTTGATCGTAATGATTAGGAATTGACTAGAGGCACCCATGATATCGAGCAGCCCATTACCGCACACAGGCAATTGAATTCTCTATGAGGCGGATTGACATATCTAATTATGTGACTTGCTAAAGTGATGCTCTGATTAGGCGCTACAATGCGTGAGTGTCACACAGGCTGTGTAACGTTTGACAGGACTGTAATTATAGTGACACCAGCACGAAGCACACGGGATCCTCAGAGACCAAAAATTGGCGTAATGTAGGATTTGAACCCACGTAAAGATCCTCAATGAAAAGCCATTCATAATTTTCATTTCCCAGCAGCCACAGGCCTACTATGTACTTTACACCAGGAGAACAAGAAATAATGGAGGCTGCCTTATTGCAGCCAGATCTCTCTGAGAAACAATTGTGTTACCCTGCAATTACAATAAGTGTACTCGTTTATAATGGGATTGATTAGCAATCCTTAACTGTTCCTACTAATTGTACTAATTATTTGAATGGAAGACTCTGCAAGTGCTGACATTATTAACTGGAGCTAAATGGCACTTCATTTCCAAAGGCTCCGGGAGAAATTGAATTAATGGTGGGGCAGTCCTATGGCTTTTTCGGCAGCACTACATAGATACATAGACACACACACAATGAAAGGAAGTGCTGGTAAATGGTGATAAGCAATTTTTTTTCACCAGGCGTGGATTGGCAACGAAACTCTACATTTTGGCATCTGCAATTTTTTTTGCTGAACTGCAGAAAAAAATCCACCGCAAAAAATTTCACTGCAACGAAAAAAGTCACCGCAACAAAACTAACGTAGAGACAAAAGTTGCCATGAGAAAAAAATTGACTTCAATGCATTTGGACAAAAAAGTCGCCGAGACAAAATTGTCACCGGGACAAAATAATCGACACAAGAAAAATGCCAGTTGACTTTAATGCATTTGGAGGGAGAAAAAAATAGTGAAAATTCTTTTTGACGCCCACTGAATTCGATACGTTTCGACCAATTTTTTTGTAGTTTCGCAAAACGGGACAGATTCGCTCATCACTACTGTTAAATGATCCCCCGGACTGCAATTACCCTTTTAACAGAGATATTACATATATACTAAGAAGCAGGGCTCTATCTTTTGATTTTGGCATTAGAGGGCCCGTGCTAAGGACTTTGCAAGGCAGTAGCATGGGAATTGGCTTCTTCCAATGAAATTCTTCGTGGCATGTATATTTCACTTCGGGTTAAGCCTCGCCTGTATTGATATCTTGGCCATTAGAAGGCCTATGCCTAGGATGGAAGCTTTCGGGGGAGGGGGGGGGTCAATGAGTGCAGAACAAACAAACCATCTCACTTTTAACAATACTCCCCTTTCACAATATTTTAGGTTCATCTGATATTAAGGTACAATCTTTCTGTCCAGAAATCTGTGCAGCATTATTTCCCAGTCCAATGTTTATTACCAGCGGTAGGTTATCTGGCCTATGGTACAGAGGAAAGTCCCTCAAGGGTAAAATATTTCTTACGTATTAATGAATGTGCTAATTATCCTAAATTAATTCATGCAGTGCTTTTGTTACATACATTTATAGCTGTTTGTGATAATAAAAATAATATGAAGCGGCGTATGTTTCCTATTACTCAAGGGAACTCTCTCCCATGTCTGAAATCATTAGTTTTTATTGTATGATGGCCACAGGAGGGCACTCTTTTATTGGAGGAGATTTCTATATAACCTCGACAGAGGCCATACTTGCTCGTATGACTTTGTGTAAATATGACTATAAACATTTCGATTTGGACTCATTATTGAGTATACTGGCAACTATTGAATTCAGGGACTGAGGGCAGTGATCCCTGATTATATGCATAGTGATATGGTCCAAGTGAGCTCTTTTGCATTTAATTCCAGCCACCTTTATTGAGAAGCAGTGCCATGTATCCACCACACATTCTATTAAACATAATGTACGGCATTAGAACCTGACCTTTTTGTTTTGCATGCTCAGCATCATGTCGCTATCAGCAAACCGATAGGAGCAGCTAATGTAGGCACTGTGTGTGCCAGGTATTCTGTGGCTTTTGTTGCAAATGCTATAAAAAAGGTTTTTTTAATCAATCCTCCCACTCTTATTGCCCTCTGTGCCCACTCCTGCCACCTCAGAGCATGGCACATGCTGCTGATCCATGTCCCATGGGAGCTGAGTTTTCGCAAGACCAGATACTGTAGGAATTGAGTCAACATTTTCTTGGACTATTAATAGCTCCACAATCCGGGGTAGAAATTTCTCCTTGTTTTCTCCTCCCTTCCTTGAGATTTTCTGCATTTCAGGGATTTTTCCCGTCCTTCTGTCCCAGTTAACCCCACTGTCTGGTGCAGCTTTGTCTTACTGACTCATAACATCCGGTAAAGATCTTGTATTCAGTTTTAGGTCATTGTAGTCACATTACTTCTAGATATAAATGTAGTTATTCAATTGTAAGCTATAATGAGAATTTACCTTTCTGTATATAGATCAGCATGTGTATGTTAGATTTAAGTGCTGGGAAGTTTGTAAGTATATCCAGCTTTAATGTAAATATATATTATCCAGCAGTTATGGCATGGTTTCCTTTGCCTTGCTGAGTATTCCTAATTCCTAAAGAAGTGAAGGTGGTTTGACTGCATTCGTGCTCTTAAAGGACAACTAAAGCTTAACAAAAGAAGTAGCTAGAAACGTTGTACATTATGTTTTGGGTTTCTGTACCAGTCCAGGGCAATCACAGCCCTTTAGCAGTAAAGATCTGTGTCTCCAAAGATGCCCCAGTAGCTCCCTATCTTCTTTTCTGCTGATTCACTGCCCATGCTCTGTGCTGCTGTCACTTACTGAGCTTAGGGACCCACTCACAATATACAGTACACATAGAATAGAAATGTCACAATATAAGGCTGATTAGTAATTAATACAGAAAATAACTACATGGCAGCACATAAACCAGTGAAATTAGCATCATAATTTAATAATCAGCCCTGTAGCATCAGTTTATATTACAGGCAAACCTCATTTTCTGCTTGATCATTTGAGACGTCCACTAAGTTTAGCTTCTCAACAGCTGCTCAGAGCCCACTGAGCATGTGAGTGTCACAAACAATTTCCAAGATGGTGACCCCCTGTGACAAGTTTGAAGTCCTGGATCATTGCTGCTATTGAGAAGCTAAAACTTTAGGCGGGTGCAACAAGTTCAGTATATAAAATATAGCATTTTAGCCTCATTTATTTTAAGGGTTTAGTTCTCCTTTAAGGGGGTGGGTGGCCCTTGAGGCGGCTGCCCCTGGACTCCAGCACTGTAGCAAGCTGAAAAAGTGTAAAAGGGTTGGTAAAGGAAAAGTAAAGGTGTAAGTAGCCTGGCCTCTTGCTTTTTGATGGGTGAATCTGACCAGTTTTGCGTCACCAAAAATTCGCCAAAATGCCAAAAGTATATGGGTGTGAACATTTTTTTGTCACGCGGTGCGGTGGTCAATTCTTTTTTGTCACGCAACAATTTTTTTCACCAATTGAACTCTATGGATGTCATTTTTGAGGCAAAACGCTCATTACTATATTTGAACATATTGTCCAGTTTCTCACAAGAGAGAAGGTGTCAATGTAGCTGGCCAGCTAAGACCTGTCCTAGGTTACTATTATGGTTATATATGTATGCACCAAAACCTGCCAATAACCTCAGTACAGTTCTTATGTTCACATGTTTAAGTAAAAAGCAGAGTTTGCCTGTAATTTATGTTTCTGAATGTGAATGTTATAACATTTATATGCATTGTGTTAGCAGAAGCAGAAAAAGAAAATGTACCTTTAAGAACCATTATATAGGTAAGCCAATCATAGCCAGCCTCACACTGCACAAGAGCCTCAACCAATCCCAGTCAGCTACACAATTGATCTGTGTGGGAGTTCCCCTAGCCAGATCTTTCTGAGGCCATTGCTTATCAGACAAAGGGAAGAAACAGAGAGTTCCAGTCAGAGATAAGTTTTATGGAAGCAGAGAAGGCCAAATAGGTATTTAATACACTTGTTTATGTTACCCTATTGTTTAATAGTGTGAGTAGGTCTGTATATTGAACCTGTATATGTGCTTACCACCAATTTCAGACCTATCCGAGTGCCAATTTCAGAACAGAGTACCAGTTACAGACCAAATCCAAATGCAAATACAAAGGTGAATTGCTTACTGCTGATATAAAGCAAATGCACAGTCCCATACCAAAGTTCTATACCTGAGAGTCAAATACATCCACCATTTTATGTCATCTGACAAGACTGAACTGTTGATCTGCCTTTTATGGTTTTATTCACCACGTGTTTGTACATGGAATATCTGCTGCACAAGCAGCAATGTTATATGAAGAAAGTTGAAGTTATTAAAGAAGTTATTTAAAAGTATTGGTGTGTTCTTTAAACCTACTGCCTCCATAGAACGGCGCTAGAGGAATTACAGAGTAAAAGAAAGTCTGATTAGACTAAAGGGACAGAGATTTCCTAATTCTTCTAATGCCACAGCGCACAAGGCACTGTGTAGTGCTGCGCCTGCCACAGTGGAACTATAACCTTCTGAGGGCAAAGCAATAGTGCTCCTCAATTTGCACAGTAAAGAGCGCATTAGAGAAGCGGAGTGCCAGCATATACCGACAAGCAGCAACTGTTCCCTGAGTGAGCACGCAGAGATACCTCAGCGGAGCTACCATACAGGCCATAGAACGTGGGCATTAGTCAGACTGCAGCCGACTCTTAAAGTGGCAGAACGGCAAAGGCAAGATAGTCAGAGAAAGAGCGCCAACCCTCATGCAATTCATAGAGAGAGAAAGAGACGCATGGTGGGAGGCCAGAGTCCAGAGCTAGAGTGTCCACACCGCTATCCACCAACAGACTACGTGTTGAATCCAGCTAGTTTCCCACAACTAGGCCCAAAGCTTGCAGCAGCGCATCGCAAGTCATCGCAGAGCATCGCAAGTCATCACAGAGCATCACAAGTCATCGCAGAGCATCGCAAGTCATCACAGAGCATCACAAGTCATCGCAGAGCATCGCAAGTCATCACAGAGCATCACAAGTCATCGCAGAGCATCGCAAGTCATCGCAGAGCATCACAAGTCATTGCAGAGCATCTTTTGTGAAGAGACATCTTTTGTGTTCTGGAAAAACAGACTTTAAAGCAAAAAGGACAGTTTATAGTATATGGACTCTAAAGTATTTAAAGTGAATGTCATTTATTCCTGCATCTACTGCCATTACATTTAAAGTGAAAGTCATTTATTTTTTGCATTTGTCAGTATTGCATTTAAAGTGACAGATCCTTATTATTCATATTAATTATTATAGCATTAAAAAAAAAAAAATGGCTGAGCCTAGTATTACCACTCCACCATTAGAGGATGCAGAGAAAGATATAGTAGAAGATGAAGAGCAAGAGAACCTGTCTGAGTTAGAAAGATCTAATGTAACAGTAATCTTGCCCCAAACAAATATAGCCCAAACAGGTGAAGTAAGACATTCATCACGTGACAGAAAACCGACCCAAAAGGTGCTAGAAAATTTGGAGCAAGAGGCAGCGCTGAAAAGAAAAAGGTTTGCCCGAATGTATGAGAGGTGGAAATTATACATTATAGGCATTCGTAAAAAGCTAAAACAAGAAAGCATAAAAGGGAACCTGTGTGAAATGATAGAGTCAGTAGAAGAATCTGAGTCAGAGCTTATGGCAGCATATGTCAACCTGCGATCGTCTATGACACCTTCCCAGGATATTGTAAGGAACATGGACACATGTACAGCAGTCACTAGGGATTTAGCAAAGCTCATGAGAGAACTATCATCTGCAGCAAACTACGATGAAGTTAAGGCACGAAAGGGAATGAATGAGTTCTTCAAGAGAGACTATGCCAGGTCCTTAGGGGGAACCACAATCTCAAGTGCGACTTCCTTTGCTAGCAGAAGTACCAGCCAAATATCAGAGTCCTCAAATACTTCAGCCAAAAGAAAGGAATTAGCTGAACAACTAGCTGCCAAGAGAGCAGAAGTAGAGATGGAATCTGCCATTGAGATGCAGCGTCTACGGATAGCCGAAATGGATGCACAACGCGATAAAATGGAATCTGAAATGAAAAGTCTGGAAAGGCAAAAGGAAGTTAAGATTATAGAAGCCAGACTCAGAGTACACGAAGAGGATATGAATCACGGTAGTCATAGGTCCAAATCGTTACTAAGTGAAGAAGCCGACTCCTACTTTCTTCCATACACCCAGGAGAATGGAAGGAAATCTCCAGCATGTTGTGAAAAAATAAGTCGTAGTCCTTCCATCCCTGTTCAGAGAAACAAAGAGAGAGACTCACCTAATTCAGAACCAAGTGAGAAAATAGAACCAGATAACTCTATCCCCGTATGTCATGGCAACGGACATGAGGATGTTACAGCTGTTGTCCCAGCGAGACCCCAGAGAAGATTCCTCACTAGACTTCCTGTTCCGGAACCTACTGTATTCTCTGGAGACGTACTGAAGTTCATAGAGTGGAAAGCAAGTTTTGAAATGATCATTGAGCATAATTGCTTCCGTCCAGTCGACAAGTTATTCTACCTTCAGAGATATACTGGCGGAGAAGTAAAGAAAGCTCTTGAAGGTAACTTCTATAGGAAAGACGAAGAAGCCTACAAGCAAGCTTGGGAAAAATTAAATGCAAGATATGGTCATCCCTTCTTAGTACAAAGAGCCTTCAGAGAGAAATTAATAAACTGGCCTAAAATAGGTCCTAAAGAACACTTCAAACTCCAAGAGTATGGTGACTTCCTGCAAGCATGCAGCAATGCCATCCCACATGTTCAAGGACTAGAAGTACTGAACGACTATCTAGAAAACCACAGGATGCTAACCAAGCTACCTGAAGAAGTGGCTTCTAGATGGAATCGCTATGTGACTAAACAGTTAGATCAAGGCAAAAACTTCCCAAGTTTCAAAGAGTTCTCTGTGTTTGTCAATGAGGAAGCACGGATAGCATGTAATCCAGTAACCGCATCTTACGTCTTAAAACCCTTAGAAGAAAGGCCTGCAAGAGAGACAAAACGTGCAAGAGCAACTAGCTTTACAACCAACACAGCTACTAAAGGTCCAGATACCTATGAGAGCAAGTTCAAAGTCACTACTGGGATCAGTAAAGAGTTAGAACCTACAAATCTTCAGACTACCTTCAAGTGTATGTTCTGTGGAGAGAACCACTCTATACATAAGTGCCAACAATTGAAGGAAAAGTCTCCAGATGAAAAGAAGAAGTTTGTACTTGATAACCAACTGTGTTTTGGATGTCTAAGAAAAGGCCATGTTACTAAGGAGTGCAAGAAAAAGGCCACATGCAGCGTTTGTAGAGGACGCCATCCTACACCACTACATGAAGAGCGTCCAAAGAAAGAGAAATCCTTAATGCCCAGAGATACTGAGGAAGAAAAGAAAGTATCAGTATTCTCTTGCAGAGTCAGGGAAGGAGAAATCAATGGCACATCAATGGTTGTACCAGTGTGCATTTCAAATCCTAAAAGGAAGAACAAGAAGGTATACGCCTATGCACTACTGGATGCTCAGAGTGATGTCACCTTCATTGATCAAGAAATCTGCAAGAAATTACAAGTGGCTACAGAACCAGTGAATCTCAAACTCACCACAATGACGGGAAGAGACACATTGGTGAACAGTCAAAGAGTCAAAGGACTGAGAGTTAGAGGACTTCATTCAAACTGCATATTAGATCTACCTCCAGCTTATACAAAAGACGACATACCTCTAGATCAAGACCGCATACCTACCTGTGAAACAGCCAACAAATGGGAGCACCTATCTGTCATATCCCATGAAATGTCCCCGCTGAAGGAGTTTGGTGTTGGACTGCTGATAGGTTACGACTGTCCTGAGGCGTTGGTACCACGAAAGGTAATCACAGGAGGAAAGGGTGAACCCTACGCAGTTCAAACTGATCTAGGATGGGGTGTTGTTGGAGGAAAACAGCAGATTGCAAACTCAAGACAGGTGACAGGATTGTGTCATCGAATATCCGTCCTAGAGTTACCAACTGTAAGTCCAGCGAAAGTAATCAAGATCCTAGAATCCGACTTTGCAGACGTAAGTTCTAGTAAAAAGAGTGTATCCCAAGAGGACATAAAGTTTGTACACACTCTAGAAGATAATATTCAGCAAAATCAACAAGGTCATCTTGAAATGCCCTTACCCTTTAGAGAACGACCTCATCTGCCAAACAACAGAGTTCTTGCCCTAGCAAGATTGAAAGGCTTAAAGAAAAGGATGGGAAGAAATCCCAAACTGAAGGAGGATTATTTGAAATTCATGAAAGACATCCTCAAAGAAGGACATGCAGAGAAAGTTGATAGTCAGCCTAAAGAAGGAGAAGTGTGGTACATACCACATCAAGGTGTCTATCACCCAAAGAAACCAGATAAGATCAGAGTCGTTTTTGATTGCTCAGCAAAGTACAATGATGTTGCATTGAATGATCATCTACTAAAAGGACCAGATCTTACAAACACTCTGCCTGGAGTACTCTGTAGATTTAGAAAGTATCCCGTAGCAGTCATGTGTGACGTTGAAAAGATGTTCCACCAGTTTCATGTGAAGAATGAAGATAGAGACTTCCTGAGGTTTCTATGGTGGGAGGATGGAGATATAGATACAGAGCCAGCGGAATATAGGATGAAAGTACACTTGTTTGGAGCAGCATCATCTCCAGGTTGCGCCAATTATGGTATGAAGTATCTGGCCAAACAGAATGAAAAGGATTTTCCATCAGCAGCAAATTTTCTGAAGAAAAACTTTTATGTAGATGATGGTCTTATAAGTCTAGAGTCCACAGAATCTGCAATTCAATTGGTGAAAGAAAGCCAAGAGTTATGCGCAAGGGGAAACCTGCGTCTTCACAAATTCATCTCAAACAACAGAGAGGTACTGGAATCCATCAGTGACTCTGAACGTGCATCAACAATGAAGAATGTAGATCTTAACTATGATCATCTTCCAGTTCAGAATGTACTCGGATTGGGATGGAATGTAGAAGATGACAATTTCTTCTTTGAAGTATCCAATGAAGAGAAAGTTCCAACTAGACGTACCATTCTTTCCACAGTGGCTTCAATATATGATCCATTGGGATTCTTGGCACCAGTAATTCTCAAAGCAAAAGAAATGCTGCAAGAATTATGCAGACAGAAATTTGGATGGGATGAACCCATACCTGAAAGCTTGAGGCCAAGGTGGGAGAGTTGGATAAGAGACTTGCAAAATTTGAAAGAAGTTCGGATACCCAGATGTTTTGTACCTCCTGATTTCGGAAAGTACAAGAAAATAGAACTTCATCACTTTTCAGATGCCAGTAGTCATGGTTATGGTCAGTGCTCCTACATCAGAGTGATAGGAGAAGAAAAGATACACTGTGCCCTGGTTATGGGAAAGGCCAGAGTCACACCAAACAGTATTCAGACAATACCAAGACTTGAACTGACAGCAGCTGTCGTTTCAGCATCAGTAAGCCAGTTTCTGAAAGAAGAATTGGAATTGAAAGTAGATGAAGAGTATTTTTGGACAGACTCACAAGTTGTCCTAGGATGCATAAACAATGACGCTCGAAGATTCCACATCTTTGTCGCCAACAGAGTCCAGAAAATTCGAGGAACAACAAATCCAGAACATTGGCATTATATTGACACAAAGCATAACCCAGCAGATCATGCTTCAAGAGGCCTGAATGTAACAGAATTGAAGAATTCAAACTGGTTCACCGGTCCAGAGTTCCTTTGGGAAAAGGAAATTATACCCAGTGAAGGTTATACAGAACTGTCTATGGGTGATCCAGAAGTAAAGGTTGTTCAAATATTGAGCACTGCCGCCAAGTGTCAAGATGACATACTTGAAAGACTAGCCAGATGTTCAAAGTGGAATACAGTCATAAATGTAGTAGCTCGAATTCAACGGTTGGCAAAAGGAATCAGAAAGAAGGAATCGTTAAATGTAGAGGAAAGAATGAAAGCTGAAGAAACAGTCATAAGACTCATTCAACAGAGATTCTACAGTGAAGAATTGAAGAGACTTAGTCAAGAACCTAAAAGGCTTCCAAACAACCACCCATTGTACAAGCTTAATCTTGTTCTGCAGGATGGTATACTGAAGGTGGGAGGGAGACTGGAAAATGCATCATTACCTGGCAGAGTTAAGCATCCAGCAATTCTACCCAAAAATTCTACCTTCACAAGATTGATTATTGATCACTACCACAACAAATCCTTGCATCAAGGAAGAAACTTTACCCAAAACTGTTTGAGAGAAGGTGGTTACTGGATAGTGAAAGGAAGCAAAGTTATAGCAAAGTACATAAGTAAATGTGTAACCTGTAGAAAGACACGTAGACCTACAGAAGAACAAAGAATGGCTGATCTACCGGCTGATCGTGTGAACCCATCACCACCATTTCTTTATAGCGGAATGGATTGTTTTGGCCCATTTATCACCAAACAGAACCGCAAGGAGTACAAGAGATATGGACTAATATTTACATGTCTAAGCTCCAGAGCAATTCACCTGGAAATGTTGGAAGATATGTCAACTGATGCATTCATCAACGCCTTAAGATGTTTCATAGCCATTAGAGGTACTGTCAGAGAGCTTAGATCTGACCAAGGATCTAATTTTGTTGGAGCAAAGAATGAATTGAACAAGGCTCTAAAAGAGATGGATAAAGAAAAAGTAACTGAGTACTTGTTAGAGAAACAGTGTGATTTTCACATGAATGCTCCAAATGCAAGCCATACAGGAGGAGTTTGGGAGAGGCAAATCAGAACTGTAAGAAATGTGCTAAGTGCACTGTTGAAAAGGAACGCCGGAAGAATAGATGATGCTTCACTTAGGACACTATTCTATGAAGTAATGTCTATTGTTAACAGTCGTCCACTTACAGTCAACAACATCAACGACCCAACAAGTTTGGAACCTTTAACTCCCAACCATCTACTTCACCTTAAACCTGATTACATACAGCCACCGCCTGGCAAATTCACCAAAGAGGATTTATACGCCAGAAAAAGATGGCGAAGAGTTCAATGTCTATCAGAACAGTTTTGGAATAGATGGAGTAAAGAGTACTTAGCTCATCTCACACTAAGAAGTAAATGGCAAACACCCAGAAGAAATGTCCAAATTGATGACATAGTGTTAGTAAAAGAAGACGACTTACCTAGAAGTCAATGGAAATTGGCCAAAGTCCTAGAAGTTCAAAAGGACGAAGACGGACTAGTGAGAAGAGTATTGTTACAAATAGGAGACTCAAAACTTGACAAAAAAGGAAAACGTCTCACAATTCCACTCAAGTTGGAACGTCCAATTCAAAAGTTAGTTGTTCTGCTTGAGAGTAACAAAAAGACACTTGAGAGTTGAGAACCAGATGGAAAATTCCTCAAATCCATGTTGAAATCCTACTACTGAGAACATAGAGTTGTAGGTAATTTTGGTGGGAGTGTAGCTGGCCAGCTAAGACCTGTCCTAGGTTACTATTATGGTTATATATGTATGCACCAAAACCTGCCAATAACCTCAGTACAGTTCTTATGTTCACATGTTTAAGTAAAAAGCAGAGTTTGCCTGTAATTTATGTTTCTGAATGTGAATGTTATAACATTTATATGCATTGTGTTAGCAGAAGCAGAAAAAGAAAATGTACCTTTAAGAACCATTATATAGGTAAGCCAATCATAGCCAGCCTCACACTGCACAAGAGCCTCAACCAATCCCAGTCAGCTACACAATTGATCTGTGTGGGAGTTCCCCTAGCCAGATCTTTCTGAGGCCATTGCTTATCAGACAAAGGGAAGAAACAGAGAGTTCCAGTCAGAGATAAGTTTTATGGAAGCAGAGAAGGCCAAATAGGTATTTAATACACTTGTTTATGTTACCCTATTGTTTAATAGTGTGAGTAGGTCTGTATATTGAACCTGTATATGTGCTTACCACCAATTTCAGACCTATCCGAGTGCCAATTTCAGAACAGAGTACCAGTTACAGACCAAATCCAAATGCAAATACAAAGGTGAATTGCTTACTGCTGATATAAAGCAAATGCACAGTCCCATACCAAAGTTCTATACCTGAGAGTCAAATACATCCACCATTTTATGTCATCTGACAAGACTGAACTGTTGATCTGCCTTTTATGGTTTTATTCACCACGTGTTTGTACATGGAATATCTGCTGCACAAGCAGCAATGTTATATGAAGAAAGTTGAAGTTATTAAAGAAGTTATTTAAAAGTATTGGTGTGTTCTTTAAACCTACTGCCTCCATAGAACGGCGCTAGAGGAATTACAGAGTAAAAGAAAGTCTGATTAGACTAAAGGGACAGAGATTTCCTAATTCTTCTAATGCCACAGCGCACAAGGCACTGTGTAGTGCTGCGCCTGCCACAGTCAACCCTGGGTTTCTAAGGAGAACTTGACACCCATGACCTGCACCCACATCTGCAATTCTTAAACCTGAATACCCCCATTTGTGCTGGTCATACACAGGTACCTGACCCGCTGTAGGACTTGGTCTGTACAGTGCATAGTTCTGATTATCTGAAGTTCAATCTTATTGTACTCCATTGAGACCCATCTGGGTCTGAGCCGGTTCTGCTAATCTGCAGCCTGGGATAACTTTACATAAATGGAAGTGAATGGGATTATGTGCTGCGGGAGTTCTGTCACATTGTTGTGGGGTTTGGGAATAGGAACTGGCTCAATCCAATATCTACCCTCTTGAAGAATTCTTTACATTTGCAAAAAGGAAAACAAGATTTGTGTGTCAACCCCCCTAAATTCAAGGCAAAGCCTACTATTCACTTCCAAGGTCTCGGCTCAGCTGACAGGTAGTCAGGGACTAGTTTTTAACTTTGATGGAAAACATCGTTGATCGGAAGATGGATTCCCTGTGTCAGATGCATAGACAGGAGATGGAGAGCTAGCTGTGTTCCCAACCTTCCACATGAGAAACAATTGTTCTGTATCCTCGGCTGCCCTTGGACACCAGCACTGGAGCAAGCTGAAAAAGTGTAAAAGGGTTGGTAAAGGAAAAGTAAAGGTGTAAGCTTATGGTTCTGACCAGCAGTTGCCATTAGTTTAGGTATTCCACTATATGTGTGTAACGCTTTCTTGGCCTATTCTGCCAATTAGGAGTTAAGGGTGACCAGCTAGGTAGTGAGCATGGGTTACATTGCGAATCCTCACCCAGGGCAGAGCCTTTGCCAAATGGAAGCTTCCCCTTTAAACTGTAGTTGAACTACAACTCACAGGCATTTACTGTAAGTGTAAAATAGAAGAATGGACGCCAGGAGGTTCTTTAAAAAGGTAAAACAGGAGCACAGATTTATTATGCCAGAGGCAAATGACCACAGGTTTACTTACAAATATACTGAGGACACAGCAGGTGGAATCACTTTGGACAGTACAAGGTTCACAGTCAAACAGGTGCGACTCCCAAAAGATATTGCAGATAGGTGTACATCAATTCCCAGTTCAACCGACGTTGCCAGTGAGGGGATCGGGATCTATCAGGTAGGGTACAGGTAGTCCTTTGCTCACCTAGATGCCTATCAACTGAGTTCCCTGCTCTAAAGGCAAACAGGCCTTGTGGGAAGCTACTCCCTCCTACAATCCTCGTTGGAGCGACAACTGCTCTTTATGCTACACCTCTCTGTCTTTCTCTCCTAGAGAGACTATAACAAGATCTTACTATCTTAGCTGGTCCTCGTTCACGGGGTTACCTGGTCCCCGACTTAGCACCAAAGGTGTCAGGTCCCTCTGGGGTAAATGCTTACTGGGGCCTATGGTGATCCCAGGCTCAATGGAGATTCACCTAGCAGCAGCACCAGGAGCCAAAGAGGAAGAGGACACTCCCTGCACAGCACTATATAGCAGTGTGGCAGGGGAGTGTCATTACACTCTTTGTCCAATAGTTGTGGGTGTTACACTTTACCAGTTACAAGGGCTTGGCCCAATAACAAGGGAAAAGAGAACTACATACAAAAGGTAGGGGATTAACTCTATAGGGATAGGATATCTTATAGGTCCCTACATGTGTTAATTGGTCTTAATCATAATTGTAGTACTGTGTCCAAGGGAATAGAGACCAGGGCATGCCTTATGGTGAAGATCATCCTGTGCTTTTCTGGACCAGCTGTTAATGATTCCTGATGTCCATGTTAATAATAGGCATTTTACTGGTTACTGTTAGGGTGACGCTTAAAGATTATGTCTGTTTGACTTGACGCCGCATCAAGGGAAGTGTAAATTACAGGTACAATAAGAGCCAGGGCAGCTTCCACGTTTAAGAACATCTGGACTGAGTTATTAGAATCAGGGAAACTAACACCGCAAATTAAAAAAAAATCTTCCGCACACACCGAGAAGACAGTCTGCCACTCTGTAGCCGTTGATATGTTTTAACACATTACTTAATAAATAAATAGATATATATAAAAAGAAAATGGAGATAGCACGCACTCCAAGTTAATTCTTTATTTATTTTATAAAAGGCATCAACTTTTCGGTTCTTGGTCTAGAACCTTTGTCAAGATGCAAAACCAAAGTAAAACAATTGTTACAAATTAAAATTTAAAACCACCATGCTCCACCCTCAAAGTGACATCATTTCCACTCCACTGTGAGGAATCAACCTTGCTGAGGTTAAAGGGGAACTGTGCCACTCTATAATATCACAAAAAACAAAGCAATATGCATGTACAATAAATTAGAGAACAAAGAAGGTTATAGGAAGAATAACTCATACCACCAGCGTCTATCCAAATAGCAATTAAAGGAACAATATTCATTAAGGCCACCTGGTGACAAAGTCCCCAATTTTTTGATCCAAAATGTCTCGCGTTGGAGTAGAAGACGTGATCGGTCTATGGCTATAAATCTAAATGTAAGTAGCCTATGTCTCAGAGCCAAAAAATTTTAGCAACAGGCTTAGTTGTTTTTTGATCTCTATAGGCCACATTAATGGCCGATCTGTGTGCATCTATACGAAGCCTGAGCATTAAGTCTGTCTTGCCGACATAAGACAAACCACAAGGGCACGTAATTAAATAAATCACATGTGTTGTAGTGCATGTTTTATGGTGGCAAATTTTATACCTGTGTCCTGTATGGGATTGGACAAATATTGTGCCAGATGTCATATGTCGTCAAGACAGACAAGAAGGGCATTTAAAGCATCCATCCTTTTTTGCTGCTAAAGATAAACCAGGTTGTGTATACTGTAGCTATTGATCGGATCACTCCGAACTAATAGGTCTTTAAGATTTTGGCCCCTACGGTAACCTATCGTTGGGGGATTTGGGCATTGGGCATAATTGGCATTGGGTGATTTATTTAATTAGGTGCCCTTGTGGTTTGTCTTATGTTGGCAAGACAGACTTAATGCTCAGGCTTCGTATAGATGCACACAGATCGGCCATTAATGTGGCCTATAGAGGTCAAAAAACAGCTAAGCCTATTGCTAAACATTTTTTGGCTCTGGGACATAGGCTACTTACATTTAAATTTATAGCCATAGGTCATATACCTATGCTCAAACGGGGTGGAGACTGATCACGTCTTCTACTCCAACGCAGCAACGCGAGACATTTTGGATCAAAAAATTGGGGACTTTGTCACCAGGTGGCCTTAACGAATATTGTTCCTTTAATTGCTATTTGGATAGACGCTGATGGTATGAGTTATTCTTCCTGATAACCTTCTTTGTTCTCTAATTTATTGTACATGCATATTGCTTTGTATTTTGTGATATTATAGTGGCACAGTTCCCTTTTAACCTCAACGAGGTGGATTCCTGGGTGTCGAAATAGGCCCTGGCATTCCAAGTACACAGAGGCCTAAACAGCCTCCAACCAGCCCATTAAACAGTAACTTTCTATGGCATCATACAGCAGCCCCTCTGGCATTTGCCAGAACCCACAGATTGCCAGTCCGGGCCTGGGTTGAAATGTCACTTTGAGGGTGGAGCATGGTGGTTTTAAATTTTGTAAATTTGTAATTGTTTTTCTTTGGTTTTGCATCTCGATAAAGGTTCTAGACCAAGAACCGAAACATTGATGCCTTTTATACAATAAATAAGGAATTAACTTGGAGTGCGTGCTTTCTCCATTTTCTATATATTCCAAACTAAGCACAGCACCCAGATCACACAGTGCTAATTAAAGGAAGGAGTGCGTGTGCAGATTCAATTGGATAAGTGTGTATGTATATATATATATATATATATATATATATGTATATATATATATATATATATATATATATATATATATATATATATATATATATATATATATATATATATATAAATGTATATTACATTTGATAATCAGGGTGGCGTATTTAGCAGTCTGAATCTGTCTTTGCCTATTATGTCCTTACAAAGCTAAATGAAAGGTCTTTTGTATTGCTGGTAAGTGGCCTTAAATATTTGATCTACAAGATAATTTAATTCCTTTAGTGACTAAACTCAGCTGTAAAGCTTGCTAGGTGAGAAGTAGAAATGTTAGATTGAGGAAGAACACCTTATCATAAATAATTTCGATCTCGATACTATAGGTTTTCTTTATGTCTGTGCAGTGAGTAAAATAAATAATGGAGCATTCCCCTCCCATAATTCCTGTGTCCTTGTGGTTGCAAGGGGGTCAAAGTTGTGGCCAATATTAATGCAACTGCACTTTGCCGTAAATTAGGTGCAGTTGTGCTGAAAGTTTTCTAAGTCTGTTGAGTTCAAGCTCTTTGCCTATGTTATTTTATTTTTACCAACTTATTCGACCCAAGAATATCCATAAAATTGTTTATTTTTTTAACTCCCCAAATAATGCATGTGTTCTATCCAGGCCCCTTAGATCTCTAAGAGACCCCTGTGTTTGTTTCCCAGCTATAGAAATGAGTTGCAGCACAATGCTCCATTGGTGGGTCCTTTGTCCATCAAGCGGCTGGTCCCTATAGCAGTGGGGCTTATCCACTAACCATTGAGTCTGGCACCCCTGCCCCTCTAACTTTCCTTTTTTTCTTTGTCTGTTTATTCAATTCAAGGCCAGGATCTTGGACGTCTTGGTGATAAACTGGCTCGTCAGACACTGAATTAGATGTTAAATCTTTTGCCAGCACTTGGAGTGGGGTGAAATGCAATGGGGGTGGTGGATGGAGTGAGTCTGAGAGGAGGGGGTAGGAGGACGAGGTGCAGAGAGGAGTTCTTTTTCTCCTGGATTTATAATGTGTCATTTCCTTTCTAGATAAACCCAAAGGGGAAGATTTGTTATAGTCCCTGCTTGAAACTGCTGTTTCAGACTTGCAGAGCCTGCCAAAACCCTGATGGATTTTGGTACTTTTTATTAACCGTTTCAGAGCTCCCAAAAGAGGTGGAAGAGGCCAATAATAAACTGAGTGCAAACGAAGCTGCTTGGCAAGGGAATAAGGTTATACAGCATATTAAAGGCAAGAGGTGAAGCAGCAGGTGGGGAGGGAATGTCAGTGACAGAAAGAGTAGGCTTGAAATTAAATTTTCTCTCCTCCTGCTTTAGCAGTATTCTTTGAACTGCTGCAAGGCTGGCATCTGATTGAGGGGAGTTGTAGATGTTAATGGCAGTTTATATAGCTGAGAACAAGGGAGCAGAGAGGCTTTAAATTAGAACTATACCCTGTGGGTTGTGTATTCTCACCCAAAACATAGAGGTACAGTCTATTCTGCACATGGAGTCTTTTTAATCTGTATATTTACGTATTATAGGGCCTATAATAAATATAGACCTTCTGAACTAATTGGTGTCTCCGTTACCTTGATCAATGTAGTGCAGTTAGAATAAAAAAGTATGATGGCTAACTGGTATAAATGTGCACCAGTGCTAAGGAGGCCAAGCAGAGACTGACCCACCTCTCTGATCACTCAGTGGCCAAATGATCTGATATTGTTTGTTCTGACCTTCCAAGTTCCAAACAGTAGCTGAAATAGCATAGTTATGTTAATTTCTGAGATACAGCTCCCACCCCCAATAACTACCGCTGTGACATCACTGCCCCCTTCCCGCATGACATCACCACCTCGACCTTTTACTGCAGGCCCCTTTTAATCAGAAAACAAACCCTATAGGCAGCTCTGCTCAGTTTCAAATGCATTACTGGTGTGTGCGTAATTAATGTAGCTGTAGGGTTTTGAGTCTGTATTGCATCTAATTCTATACTTTGTGCCTTAGAGGGCCATAGACTGTACCATCTTCATGAGGGACGCTATGGTCTTTTAGCCCCTAGACTTCGTTGCCCTATGTATAACAGATCCAACCTCTATATGGGTATTATAGCAGCATAATATACAAAACAATCCTTATAGTTTGAAGGAAGAAGATTATATGGTAAATATGTTCCTTCTTTTCTCATCACAACCCCCAACCCTCCCCCCTCCCCCGCTTGCCACATACACACACAAACACACTGCCGTACATACACTTCTTCCCCTGAAGATGGGGCAGTTGTGTTAGGAAGGATTTATGTAAAGGAAAGGATTTATTTGTCTTAGTGGCTCCTCTGGGGGTTAAAGTTTATGCTGGCTTGTGGCCCATCAACCTCTATCCCAGATGTATCCATGGAGAGCACCTAGGCCCACTGCCAGGTACCCACAGAGGAGGAAGAGCCGTTGGCTTGGAGCCTGTAGCCCGAGTTGGACTTGTTTAATAGACAAGGAAATGAGGCCTTAAAGGGAAACAAACATCAAATATATATGGAAATCAGTCATCTTTTCTTGGAATGTAATAAAAATCTCAGAGAGCATCTGTAAAATGAGTCTTCATGATAGAAGCATTTAAGGATATGGGCCTGAAAGAGCAGAAACCTTTGATCTCAGCAGTAATCCATGTAATGACAATGGAAAATTGCTATCCTTCAGCACAGTGGACTGGGAAAGTCACTTGAGAAAAGGAAGGGCTTCAGTGTTGGGCTCATTCACTAACAAAGCAGACAAAGAAGAATAAAGTCCTATGAGATAAAGTATTCACTCTCCATGCCAATATAGTGTAATACACACTTCTGGATATTTAAGAATTGTATTATGTCATTCCTTGATCAATCCAGGACAAAACTAGGTATGTTAAATTACTACCCAGTCTGTGCTTGCTTCCACTCCAAGACTTTTCTGCCAAAACAGGAGGCGTGTGGAGATAACAGGGTGCAAAAAGATTGCCATAATATAAAATGTTTTTTATTTACAGAAAGTTGCCATATCAATTAGCTGCACAATTTTGTATAGTCACCACAGATGCAAATACTTTAATTCTGCATGATTCCACTAGTGCAACATTATACACCTACAGTATAAGTTTAACACAAAAAAAGAGAGCCCCCTACTTACTCCCTGGTCAAGACTTGTGTTCGGTATAGGGTTCCATTGTGTTTCAACATGCTAAGCCTTGTAGATCATGCACTAAAATACTTCCTTCTCACATACCCATTATCGATGGACTCAAGTAGGATTTTAATGGCTGTCATTCTTTAATTTATTTTTTGTTGTACAGAATATAGTCTGTATGCTTGTTACCTAAATGTTTTTGTTGGAAGTATACAAATATAGATCCTATCATTCCATTAGAAGATAAAGAATATTATATGGAAACAGGGTTGGACTGGTCATTCCAAGGCCCAATGGGACCCATCTTTAAGGACCCACTTCTTCTACCACTATCGCAAGCAAACTTGCACATCCACTCACTCACCCACTTAATCAATGCACCTAATAGCTAAACCACACTATTAATGCACGTAACCACCAGGTCTGGACTGAGAATCAAAATATACCCTGGCATTTCAGGTACACAGAGGCCCACTCAGCCCACAAAGAGGCCCAAACAGCTCCCACCAGCCCACTAAATACTGACTTTCTATGGCACCTTATAGCAGCCCCCCTGGCATTTGCCCACAGATTACCAGTCTAACCACCCACCCATCCAATCAATGCATCTAACAGTCCAATGTACCACCCACCTGTAGGTTGTACTTCCCCTTCCTTCTAAAAACTTGAGGCTGCTGGTTTTGGTGGGAAGTGGACCTGGGTCAATGTGCCACTGGCTCAGTCCGACCCTGTATCCCACAGAGCATTAGTGAGGTTTAGCACTGATGTTAGGGGATTGGCATTCCAATTCTTCCGAAAGGTGTTCAGTTGGACTGAGTTCTGTGCAGGCCGGCAAGTTCTTCAACTCCCATCACTGCAACCCCATTCTGTAAGGTTCTTGGTTTGTACATGGGGGCATTATTGTACTGAAACTTGAAAGGGGCTTACTCAAACTGTTGACACAAAGTAGGAAGCATGGTTTTCCATGAACACAGCCCCAGACCATTATTCCTCCTCCACTAAACTTAACCATCTTCAACCATTTTCATTTTACAGTCAGTTAGAGTTCTCCTGGCATTTGCCAAGCCCAGACTTTGACATCAGACTGACAGATACCAAAATACCATTTATAACCCCAGAGGACACATTTCCAATGCTCCAGTGTTTGGCATTGTACATGTCATTCTTAGATTTGTTTGCCTCTGATCACCATTACATGGTTATGTTTTTTTAGATGGAGTGTCTCCATACTTTTGGCTAAAATGCTCCCAAAAAAACGTTGGCACTAAAGTGTATATTCCAATAAATAGAAAGCCTTTCTTAGTGATCAGCTTTGACCTATAGTAACGTATTTCTGTAATAATTGGATGAGAATGTACTGACTAGATAGAAGGAAACATACCAAGATGATAACAGCCACATGGATAAGAAATACCAGGTCATGGAATCATTTGATAAGCAATGTAAACCAGATGCCATAATCACCTCTGTATCTCAACATCACAACCCAGCTCAACATTTCTTGTATATTCTGATGTAGTACTTGGGACACTCTTATCCATTAGCCCAAATACATTCACCACCACATTCTACACTCTTCCTTATAGAAGCAGCTTGTACTTCATCTTTTGTTTGACTTTGTCAAATTTGCATATACAAATCAGTTAAAAAATATTGAACCACATAGCAACTAGGCCCAGCCCAAGAGAAGCAGTGTAATGGAACAGTAGCAGTAATAGGGTATGAATCCCTGAATGCCACCTAACGTTGTGAGAGAGAGCATGGTCAGCATTCAGCATCAAAATTCTTTCATCATATTAATGCATTATTTAACATATATTGTCCACAAGCTTATATTTCCAGCTCTGTGTAACTTACTATGAAAATCTAGAGGGAAAAGCACCATTGTTACTAATCTTCTAGTCAGGTACAGGTCGGCATCAATTGTGATGGTTATACAGTAGTTTGTAAAGTTTGGGTTCTGTTGGGTCTCATGATGAGTAATCTAACTCATGCATTTCTAAAGGAGTGCAGTTCTTTGTGTTGCCACTGCTTTTAATGGTGGAGCTGTTGTCCTTAAATTGCCCGACACCCTAAATAACAGTACCGATACTGAAATTAAACGCTATTACATGCCTTTCCACTAGCCCTCTGAGTTTAAAATCTTTGTTGCAATTGTGTCTGGATATACAATTCCTTGCTCAGACTTGATTTTCTGTCCTGACAGCAGTAGGAACCAATGCCATTAATTCTACAATCTGATGACCGTTCTAATGATCTGAGTGAGCATCATTAACATCATCTTAGCTTGATTAATACTGTGGCACTTGCAACCATGACATGACAAGGATTTATTTTTGAATAATGGGCCAATGACCCTACAATTATGTTGCTGTTCGCCCAGGTAACTTCTAGATACACCACTGACTTTTATAGTGCAGAGACTTGACCAGAGCAAATGCTCTCCAGTGATTAGGATAGTGATGTGCAGGATGATTTTCCTATACAAAGATTCCTTTGACACTGTCCTTGTGCCCCTTTGGCTGAGCATTATTGAAGCTGCAATCTCCCTCCCAAGTCGTTGGTAAATGTGTAGCATAAATGCATTGTCTTCTTCTTTGTATGTCTTATGATCCATTTTGTTTTGCTTTTCACAGATTTGTTCAAGGAAATGGAATTAGGAGAAAATTAGGACAAATTAAACATAAACGTCCGTTAACTCAGGGCTTTCAGTGGAGGGAGTGAGTTGGCCAAGGCCCAACCAAAGATCATCCATGAGGTTACTGAGCCAGAGCAGACAGGAGATGGTGGCAGCAGGCCAGATTCCATCAACAGCACAATAATAAGAGTTCCTTATCCCCCAGAGGACAATTCGGGAGGAAAAACATGCAAGGGATGAGTTTGCCTGCCATGTCTGACTCAGCTGTGACATGCTATTTAGTTAATATGTAGCAGGTCTGCACAAATCTGTGTGTGTTTTTGTGTGTGCGTGATCCCTACTTTCAGGGGACATGACAAAATGCAGAGAGGGCTCTGCAGCCTGCCAGATATTGGCTGGCACTGCCTGATGGCTTTGTGTAGTGATAATGACTTGCAGGTCAAGCTCAACCTGAATTAGCAGGGAAAATTAGCAAATTAGAGAGTCTTGCTGTCAGATGAAAGCTTTATTTGCACCCAAAGTTTTGGTATTTAATCCGTGCGTACGGGAACCAGAAAAAAAAATAGGTAAAAAGATAACTCAATCTGCCAAGAGTATTTTTTGTTGAGTAAGGACAGAGGATAACTTTTTTTGGGGGACGTCTTAAATGTATTTACATTGGAGCTACAGTTAAAGTTTAATAAAAGGCTCAATGTTTGCTACGAGTTGAGTCACCTACAGCAATTACAGCACCTACAAACATTTTATTGGTTGCTATTGGTAACTTTACCTGGACAAACACGGTGCTTGTATTATATGTTGGGGAGTTTGCCTAAATTAAAGGGACAATATCCACCCCATTTCAAGATCTAATTGTATAGGGCTTGTGCAGAACATACATTTTTTTGAACAAAACTTTTTTTTGAATTGAGAAATTGCAAATAGTCCACCACATACGATACTATTATGACTTATGCATTTGCTCATCATATATGATCGTGCAATCCGATCATATAGAACATATACTGATGTTTTTTGGGCTGTAGAAAAACAGGGAATTGCCTTTTATTTTAAAGAATGAATATTTATGGTTTTTGTTATTTCTGGCACATAGCAAGAACATGAAGCCGGTTTCACTGTAGTACTTCTGTCACTACCAGTCTCACAGAACTTCAGAGGAGCAGATAAAATTAATTGCCAGTCCACTGAAAAGCCCCTGATAATGAACTGCTCAAAGGCTGAGTAGATAAGGGAGGGGATTGTTTGTTTAAAGGTAGATAGGGAGCGCTGAACAAATTGGCCTGTTCATAAAGGAAGGGAATGTGGCGTAAGGTCAGTGAAAATAGACAGCATTTAGTTTCCTTTCTCTGGATGGGATTCATCTGTGGTCACTCATTCTAAATGTTTCACCAACCTTGCTCCATTTCTGGGAGTAATTCACCTGTAGTTATTCATTATGTAGGTTCCATTGCCCTTGCTGCCATTCTGAGAAGGGTTCATCTATAGCAGTGGTCCCCAACCAGTAGCTTGTGAGCAACATGTTGCTTCCCAACCTCTTGGATGTTGCTCTCAGCGGCTTCAAAGCAGGTGCTTATTTTTGAATTCCTGGCTTGGAGGCATGAAAACCAGGTGTACTACCAAACAGAGCCTCCTGTAGGCTTAGGGTTGCCACGTTTTTAAAATAAAATTACCGGCCAGTGGTGGGGGCGGGTACTAAAGGGGCAGACCGTGACGCAAAAAGGGGTGGAGCCGGCAGTGACAACCCTAAACACAGCCCGCAGTCTAGAATCGCACCTTCCATGTCACGTAAGCGCCGTGACAGGCGCTGCATAGCTGGGGGATTTCAAGCAGGGAGGGAGGAGGGAGCAGCGAAGCTGCCTAAAATTAAGTGGCGGTTCCTCCCCATTTTACCGGCAAAGGTATTTCTTTAATACCGCACTGGCCTTGAGACCCTTTTTTTCCGGCTGGGCCGGTTAAATACTGGCTGGGTGGCAACCCTATGTAGGCTGCCAGTCCACATAGGGGCTACCAAATAGCCAATCACAGCCCTTCATTGGCATCCTCGGGAACTATATTCATGCCTATGTTGCTCCCCAACCCTTTTTACATTTGAATGTGGCTCACGGGTGAAAAAGGTTGGGGATCCCTGATCTATAGTTACTCACTTTGTATCTTTCACTCACCTCACTCTTTCTGGGCAGGGTACATCCGTGGTTACTCCTTCCTTATGTTTCACGCACTTTGTTCTTGTATCTGTTATATCTATTAAGTACCACTCAATTTACCGTTACTTGCTTGCTTAATTTCTGGGCAGAGTATATCTATGGTTATTAGGTTCCATTTTTCTCACTCCCTTTCTGGGAAGGCTACATCTGAACTTACTTATTATATAGGTTTCACTCACTTTGCTCCCTATGTTCCACTTATGGTGTTCTCCATATGGGAAGGGTATGTCTTTGTTTATGTACAACTCAACTTGCCCATCTATGGTTAATAGTTTTGTAGGTCACCATGCCTTTTGAGTGGAGGATTGTTGCTCAGATTCTCTTCTGTGAATACCATTTATTGTGCATTGATAAGAAGTGAATGCAAACAAATTGTGGCTGTATCTGTTCTGTGCAAAGTTGTGGGAATGTTGAATTTCTGTATATGGTTATTGTTGCACTGGCCTGTTTGTTAGAAGTGGACAAAAAGGGAAAAGTGTTGCTGGGTTTGCAGAAATAACCACCTTGGGAATGAGCTGAGGCAGATTAGCAATGTTTTAGCAGGAACCAGATAGGGATATTAATATCAGACCAAATATGATCATGATTATGATATTTCTAAATGCTATACATAAGCAAGAAATTGTGACAGAGCAGTGAGTACCAGTGCCATGCCCCAAGCAATGTACAAGTGTTAGTCACTGTGTTTGTTTGATTTACTTTAAATGTGGTAATGCTTCCTGTTGTGTTAAGGCTTGTGTGCTCAGCAGGAGATGATTGTGCCTGTTCTTCTCACTTATTGCTTCTTGTACCGTTGCCTTTCTCTCTTAGAAAGACTTGGCTAACTCACCTAGGATGAAAGGAGTGACTCACTGCTCTGCTTGGTCTCCTGAGGACAGGTCTCTACCCACAGCCCTTGGCAATAAAACACAAAAGCCACAATAAAGTGAGAAAATGTAGACTGTCCAAGATACACAGAGATGGTGACTTCTGCTTCATAAATGAAAGATCTTCTTATTGGTGCCAAGAGCCAAATGAATGTCTCACAAGGACACCACTTTGTACATCCAACATGGAGGCTTTGAAGGGCATATCCATGTAGTGGTTTTAGGAGTCTTAACTTCATGGCTAGATTGTCTTTATGATAGGGAGCAGTGCAAACAGAAATGGGTTCCTTAAGGAGAACTTTTCATCAGCAAATACATTATAATACATATTTCGAATTGAATATCTTTGTGTTAGTAAAATCCTTTAATTTTTACATTTAGGTTACTGTACATAAGAATCATTTAAAAGTTGGATGTATGGCTTGTATTTCACGCAACTGATATTATATTACAACTTCCAGAATCCTTTTTGTTGATGGTGCAGGGAGTAGTAGTAGTAGTTTAACAACTTTTTGAACATCAAAGGCTGCCTAAGCCTTCCCTCTCACTTCTAGACCAATCATAAATGTCCCGTTTTGTGAGTCACTATTCTCCTTTTGCACTTAGTGAGCTTTTTCTTGCAATGACCATGATTCACGAATAAGATGACTCACTTTTACATGGATAGAGGCTTTTGCTATTCTATACTTTACTAGGGTATGAAAAGTTCATTGTCAGATAAAAACAGTGCTTGCCCCAGTGCCATCTGTATTTGTGCAAATGAATATGGACACAAAGTACATTTTTCAGTATTTGTAAGCTTGAGTTCTTCTGGGCCTCCTGATGGGTCAGGCTTGCTAGTGCTCTCTGCACAAAAGACCATAATTTAGCTCTAAATTTACCAGGGGTAGTGACGGACGAATCTGTCCCGTTTCACTTTGCCGAAAAATTCCCAAAACTGATTGAAGACAATGGACGTCAAAATAATTTTGATGCGTGTCCATTTTGACATGAGTGCCAATTTTTATATGCGCGACTATTTTGTCCAAATGCATTCAAGTCAATGGGCGTCCAAGTTTTTTTTTTTGATGCGGCGGATTTTTG
This sequence comes from Xenopus laevis, assembly GCF_017654675.1. Classification (NCBI taxonomy): domain Eukaryota; kingdom Metazoa; phylum Chordata; class Amphibia; order Anura; family Pipidae; genus Xenopus; species Xenopus laevis. Next base: position 34,709,145 of record NC_054388.1, read on the forward strand.
GCCGGCGAATCATCACAGCTGTTGCGCAACAACATTTAGTGTCATCGAAATGCGGAAATTAACCGCAAATCTTTGCCTGCCGAATTTATTCACCTATCACTAACCAGGTTTAGCATTTTTGCCCATCTCTGGCTACCTTGCAAAGTTCTCCCCTTTCCTAATGAAAGAAGGGAATTGTAAGACAACTTACATAGAAGATAAACCTGAGTTTTTTAATGCTGTGTTTTATTTTGCTTAGAAAGCTAAGCTAAAAAGGGGTTACTTAACCAGGAGAGTGCTGTGGCTTATAAACTTGTTTGATGCTTTATTCTTCAAGGTGAGCAGTGATAGGGGCTGTACACCAAGATTTGGGACAGTAATTAATATCTCTCCTTGATGAACCACATGAAAGTGCACATCAGCCCTCCAGCAAGTTACATACTAGGCAACATAAACAGGCAGTGTCTTTGTAGGATAGACTCATGGCTGGTTGTACCCATCCTTTGTTCCAAAAAGATCCCTTTTTCTCATAAACAGACATTTAACCCATGGAACTACCCCCAATAATGCTTTTTTTTTTTTTTATTATGCTCTAATAATGGTAAGGAACTCATGTTTTTCCATATGATGCAGGACCACAAAAATCACCAGCTTTGCTGGATATACACTATACACTGGAAGTAGTTCTGAAACAGCTAGACTTAATGGTTGTCTACCCCTGCAATTGTAGTACCCGGGTATAAAAGGGGTTAAATCTCATAGCAAAAACACCCCATTTCATCAGAAACAGCCAAGTCACATATAAAATTCTCATCTTGAAGATGAGAACAAACAAACTGTGCATAGGATTCTGGGAGAAATGTCAAGATGGGATTTATTTTCCATTTTACTTTCCTTCTTCAAAATTGACAAGGCAGTGGTTGGGTTAATGTGCACAGCCCTGCATTTAGGAATCCGTCACCTCCACTTCAAAGCAGTCACCTTGTGCGGTATAACCTCCCAGCCAGCCCTTGTAATTGCAAACTTGGCTGCTGTATATTTTTTAATTAACATGGTTAATTAGATGAAGAGAGCATCAGGTTCCTCTGATCGAAATACTTTAGGACCCCAGGCAGTGGTGAGTTAGTAATTGGTGCCTTTCAGGCAGTAGGTAACCTTGATGATGGATGGATGGTAAGTTGCAAAGTTTGACCTTGGTAGTTGGTGCATGTAATAGGTGGCAATGGTATGTGCACTGGACTGAAGGGTATCAATGGGTGGCCTTGATGGTGGGGCTTGCTGTGGTTGCAATCTTTTTGGTAAATAGCTGTAAGTCATAAATTGCGAGCTGTTTCTCTGCTCAGACTGTTGCAAGCTTTTTCTGGGCTCAGACTGTTGCAAGTTTTTTCTAGGCCCAGACTGTTGCAAGCTTTTTCTGAGATCAGACTTTTTTTGCCAGCTTTTTTCTTGGCTCAGACTGTTGGAAGCTTTTTCTGGGCTCAGACTGTTCCAAGCTTTTTCTGGGCTCAGACCATTGCAAGCTTTTTCTGGGCTCAGACTGTTGCAAGCTTTTTCTAGGCCCAGACTGTTGCAAGCTTTTTCTGAGATCAGACTTTTTTTGCCAGCTTTTTTCTTGGCTCAGACTGTTGGAAGCTTTTTCTTGGCTCAGACTGTTCCAAGCTTTTTCTGGGCTCAGACCATTGCAAGCTTTTTCTGGGCTCAGACTGTTGCAAGCTTTTTCTAGGCCCAGACTGTTGCAAGCTTTTTCTGAGATCAGACTTTTTTTGCAAGCTTTTTCTTGGCTCAGACTGTTGCAAGCTTTTTCTGGGCTCAGACTGCTGCAAGCTTTTTTCTGGGCTCAGACCGTTGCAAGCTTTTCCTGGGCTCACCAGATAATGAGCAATGAGGAACACACATTTGTGGGCACAGTCATCATGGAGAATGGTGTGGTGTGCCAGATAAGTCTTGTAGTGCATCTCTAGTGTTTAAGCAGAATTTATTGCATTCAGAAGTTCAGACCTTCAGTCAGGAGTGACAAATTGCAGTCCCCTCTCACCTCTTATCACTTAGAATGGTCTGGTGAGGAGCCAATTTCTATGTAGTTTGCCTAACATGGGGAATACTCCACACTCTCACCACTCTGTCTTAATCTCATGGATGATATCCAGTCTTATTCTCAAAAATGATATCAAATCCTAATATCCTACTTTAGTAACAAAATACCATGCCACATGTTTTTTTAAAATAAAGGTGCCTAATTTGGCCTAGCAGGACAATAGTCTCTACTGAAATTGACTCTTATCAATTTAAAGTGACAATTACCAGCAGGTGAAAAATGTTTTCATGGAGAAAATGGCAAAAAATCTCAAGAATATTAGAAATGGATGGTTCCTGTTGATATTGTGTTATTTCAATAAATAGTGTTGTATAAATGTCAGAATTTGATAACATTCAACCATTACTGTTAGCTTTTAATAGGGAACTTTATTTTTCTTTATTTTTCTGACTACCATTAAAACACTTTCTAGATTTATTTTATTGCAAGTCTACAAGGCAGCCTAGCATACGGGGGACGTATGGGAACTGCTCATGGGAGATGAAGAGTAGTTTGTTATGGTGCAAACCATTATCTGGCTGGGTGCTCTGACTGATAAACAAGAAAGACATTACACCTTGTCCATAGACAGAGGGACGGAATGGCTGGATGCTTCACTTGCTGTGACCGTGTGGGTGGAAGGATTTTCTGTCATTGTGGAATACCTGAGCTCAGCGTTGTTGCTGTAATTTTAGCCAGCAGTGAGCCTTCTCTCTAGCACGTCTCCTGGTGTTATTTTTCTCTTACTAAGCTGGAAACATCTCTTTTTCTGCAGAACCCTCCTGAATTTTATCTAATATTTTGGCAAGGGCTTCTGGGAGTCTCAACCTCAGACTTTCTGTTCATGGGAGAGAGACGTATAAGGCAGGATAAGGCAGAAATGAGCCAACTTATTTGCCCTTGCCTAAGTGCTATCAAGTGTTCACCCATGTCTCATTTTAGGAGCTAATTAAAGTGACACTTATTATTATAATGGTATAGAATTATTCAATGGCAGCACATTTGTGAGTATGGTGGCTGCTTTGGATAATGACAGTTACCCAGGGTAATTAAAGGATGGTACACGGGGTTCAGAGTGCTATTGTGTTAGAGTGCTATTCGGTGCCAAGGAGGATCCCAAATTTAATTTGTTTACTGGAAAAGGTAGGTTTATGATGGCAATTTCTGCTTTCATTTGTTTTATTGGCTGCCTGATTGATAAAGACCCATTGCCAATTAAATATATGGATTACTGCCTTGTTTGAAAATAACACATTGCTATCAATATGCTGTATATGTGGAGAGGAGAGACAGAAATGAACAAAGAAAAAATATCACATTCCCCAGTCTGAACAAAGAAAAAATATCACATTCCCCAGTCTTTACATTTTGTGTTTTATGGTCAAAAATGAGTTGCTAGCAAGCTATGCATAGTTTATAGGCCCCTACTAGAAGCAACCCAAGGTCTCACAAGGTTTCAAAGTTGGGTCCACTCAACACGGTCATGGCATGTGATGTTGCTTTCCTACAGGATAGCAGTGGTGGTCAGTCATTTAAGGGGCTTCCTTGCACTGACTAAAGCAGTCTTTACACTAGCCAATATACATGTACAATTTGGCTATCTTCAGTCTCCATCCATGTAAGTGATTTGACCAGAGGGGGAAGACGGGAAATCAAGTTGGCCAATGTATGCCAACATTGGAGGACCTAGAATGGCAGGTCACTGCATTTTCGCACATCATTTCATGTAACCATTGTAGGCCATAACTCATAAGAGCTCATGAATATTCTACTGTGGTGTAGATGGAAAACTTGCTAATAAGAGTGTAATCAAGAGATCCTAAAATAATGGCAAACTAGCGTCCCAACTGAAGCCTCAACTACTCATGAGTCTTGACTCTGGTCACTGGAGTTTATAACAGCAAAGCTCAGAGCTTATGGTTACTGGTAGTACAGGTATGGGATCCATTATCCAGAATGCTGGGACCTGGGGTTTTCCAGATAATGGATCTTTCTGTAATTTGGATCTTCATACTTAAAAAGTCATGTAAACATTAAATAAACCCAATAGGCTGGTTTTGATTCCAATAAGGATTAATTATATCTTGCAATGGCTCAAGTACAAGGTACTGTTTTATTATTAATGGATCCCATACCTGTATAATCAAATAACTTACATTTTTAAAAAGGATTTCCTTTTTCTCTGTAATAAAACAGCACTTTGTCCTTGATCTCAACTAAGATACAATTTGTATTTATTGGAGGCAAAACAATCCTGTTGGGTTTATTTAATATTTCAATTATTTAATTAGTAGACGTAAGGTATGGAGATTCGAAATTATGGAAAGAACCCTAATCCGGAAAACCCCATGTCTCGAGCCTTCTGTATAACAGGTCCCATACCTGTAGTGTATTATAAGCCAGTTATATATGGAACATATTACATACTGACTTCTCCTTTTTTCTCCTCCTATAACCTGATCATCGCCTGTCCTTACTTTTAAGAGGAGTAGAAGACCACAACAAACAATATTTATTCTCTTCCTAACTGGCAGCTAGTATAAAGGTCATTACTTTACTTCCTTGTTACCTCTTGCTTCCAAAACAAAGTCTTTTTAGTAACTCATTCCAAGAAGCAGCTTTACCTTTATATATAGTGCTGGCTTAATTTTCCTGTGCCTGATGCAGACCAACCCTTATTCTAACCCTCCCCTCAGGCTCCCTGACCTTATAAACTATGGGACATCTGACACTTTCTATTGAAAGTCTTTAATATCTCATTAAGTCATATTTGGTTCTACGGGAAAAGGGCTACGGTTTGCATTCTTGAAACATGAAATAATACTTTTGTCCGAAACATAATATTTTATAGGGTCGTTAACAACAGCCTCGTGGCTCCAATTAGACCACGGTGTTGAAGCAAATGTAAGAAGTTGGCACAGCTGAAATTTTATTTTACTGCCATCCAAATTAAAGGAATTTATTGTGCAAACATAGGTTGGAAACCCAATTAACCCTTTGGGATACAGGGCTTTACTTATTAAAAAGGTCTTGCGGTAGGCATTATGACTTAACAATAACCCCTTATTAAATGGGCAGAAAAACTAGGAGATGAAAATTCCCCAAATGCTCACTTTTTGCATCATTTCTAAACGGTGTGATTTTTTTTTTTAATTTATAAATGTAATTTGGCTCTGGAGAATGTTTGGGGGCAGCTCATGAATAAATATCATCTAAGGCTTCATTAAACACAAGAGACTGGGTGCCACTTTGAACAAATACACTGCAATAAACCCTGAAACCATTTTTTATCCTTGGGACAGCTCAGCAAGCTTGCATATTTCGAGTTTTACCTTGAAGTCTTCCCTGTCATCTCTGGAAAAGGAAAGGGTTAAAACTTGTTGCAGACAGCTATGTGTGTAACTGATCTATAACTGTGCCAGCGGGGAGAGACCACAAGGTTGCGGATATGGAATTTAAAAAAGTGGCGTTTTTTTGGCACTCGCTTCCCTCTTTCCTCCATTTGCCCATGCAACAAGGCGCCCGCTATTATCTCCAGTGATTGGAATGTTCTGCGGTTGTGCAGCGCATCCCGGGACCTTGGAACTTTCCATAGGGAAATACAAACCTGTGTTTTAACTCACCACAGGAGGAATAAGTGGGCCTCATAATGCTGGGTGGAAAACTAGCAGATAGGCACAGACAGAGGACAAGCAGAAGGCACAGACAGAGGATTTTATGGGGTGGTGGATTTAACTTTTTCTTAAATGTTGTCATGATGTCTATTATATCTTACATGGGTACCATTTCCCAGAATGCATTAGTAGCCTAAGCAGTGGTAACTAAAGCCTTATGGCAGTGGGGCCCTACCTTTGCACTGGACCTCTTTCCCTCAATGCCATCAGCTTGCTGCTGAATGCACTTCTGTAATGTGGAGCTTAAAGGACAAGGACAGTTAAACTACAGAAGTAGCTAGAAATGTTGTATATTGTGTTTTGGGCTTCTGTACCAGGCCAAGGCAACCACAGCCCTTTAGCAGTAAAGCTCTGTGTCTCCAAAGATGCCCCAGTAGCTCCCCATCTTCTTTTCTGCTGATTCACTGCAAATGCTCTGTGCTGCTGTCACTTACTGAGCTTAGGGACCCACTCACAATATACAGTACACATAGAATAGAAATGTCACAATATAAGGCTGATAGGTAATTAATACAGATAATTGCTACATGACAGCACAGAAACCAGTGCAATTAACATCAGATTAACTATCAGTCCTGTAGCATCAGCTTATATTACAGATAAATCTCATTTTCTGCTTGATCATTGATGACGACCCCTAAGCTTAGCTTCTCAACAGCTGCTCAGAGCCCACTGAGCATGTGAGTGTCACAGACACTTTCCAAGATGGTGACCCCCTGTGACAAGTTTGAAGTCCTGGATCATTGCTGCTATTGACAAGCTGAAACTTTAGGCTGGTGCAATAAGTTCAGTATATAAAACATGGCATTTTTAGTCCTATTAATTTTTAGGGTTTAATTCTCCTTTAAGTGGAGCCTGCCCAGAGTGATACAGGTCTTCCGGTAGGGCCCCCATGCTGTTGCACTCCCTTCTCCCCTTGTAGTAACAGCACTGAGCCTAAGGCAATTCCAAGGGGTGTTGGGAACGTCTGACTGCTCATTTCCACTCTAAATATACACACCACACACATGCCCTGGTATAGTTTACAAAGTACTGGCATCTGTCTATAGCAAATGGAACAAATTATAGATACATTTTAGCTCACCATGCCTGCTACTGAAAGGGAAAAGACTGTAGTCCTTGTCATGGGCCTTTCCCAGTGGGAGAGCCCAAACAGATTAATATCTCCCAATGAGAGATGTTGTCCCTGAATGTTGGGGGGCTTTCTGGGGAATAGATTTTGGAGAGGCTCAGGGATGTGTATGAGCATGGTTTGGCAGCACAGGGGTCTGGCCTATTTAGATTACCTTTTTAAAAAAAACTATTCTAATTAGATGGCAGGACCTAACCCCATGGCAGGAGATACAATCGTTTTTTTAAATTTCCTGTGCCCCAATCCCCATTGCTCCAGTCCCAATGATTGAAATCTGAGCAAATAAAAGGGAGAGGAATGGGGTGACGAACAACAGTGGGCCTAGGGGTGCCCACTATGCAAATCCAGACTGGCCCTGATGAAAAGACAGAGGATAATGGGAAATACGTCATATTTCTTGTGGAGCTTTATTTCACGTTTGTCCATATGTTACCCACCCTCTTATATTGTTAGCGCTATAGGACAAGGACGTCCTTCCTATTGTTCTACACCTCCTGCTTAACCTAAGTGTATATTTATTTCAGCATCTGTATTTACCTGTAACCCCCATCCCCCTTCTCTGTGCTAGTCTAAGAAACATCCAGGGCTGCATTTACACATAGTGCTGTATTCAGCATAACTTGCTCTGCAGCGCAGCAATTCATACTCAGTATGCTGCAAAGCAATGGTTAATTCCTGCAACTTATATTATTTGTGTTTTTCAAAAGCCTACTGTATATTTTGCACAAGAACCGCCCGAGCCCCTGGCCAATGAGGAGCCCTGTTTATCCACCTATAGTTCAGCCTCGCTACAGCAATACTCAGACAGGCACCATTGGATGGATTGAATTCTTGCTAGAGCGTAATTAATTACGAGACATAAACCCCCAATTAAATAGACCTGCAGAGACTCAGAGATAATGCATGTTTGGTATTAGAAATTTGATGGCTTACATAATTTTTATAGCCAAGGCAAATGTTTTCAGGTTTATCCAGCACTGTGAAGTTAAGTGTCGTCTGGGCCTCTTCTAATAAATCTAGGTTGAAGTTTGGTGTTTTTCTTGGCTGCGCAACGTGATAGAGCACAATTACCTGAGTGTGTTATATCATAGGGGCTGCCGACGCTCAGGAATAGTCTCTTTATTGTGGGAAAGTGATGGGTGTTGGAAGAACTGATTGTTTTCTTAATGCCATATATTCTGCTTATAAAATAATACACCTGAAATAAAAATCTCTCTTAGTCTCATGCACTTGTAAACACTGGTTATATGGAGTCTGGAAAGTAATATTTAGCCCAAGGCTTTATAAAAGAGATTGTATTGGCCAGAAAATGTCCTGTGTAAACTATACATTTTTTCTTAGGAAATTGATGTATTTTGGTTATTTGTGGGTTTCTGGATAATCGTTCTCATTTCTGCACTGGCCACCTGTATAGAACCCTGTTTATTAACTTCCGGGTGCACAGATGTACCTACACTACAAGTCCCAGCATCCCTGAACATATAAAAGGGTTAATGCATGCTGGGAGCTGTAGTTTAGTAACACCTAGGGACCCAGGGTTAGGTAAAGTGTTATACAAACAAACATTTGATTGCTATGGATTACTAGACCTTGTGCAAACTTTGAATACTATTGGTTTGTATTGATGTTAGGATTGTCCAGCTTGCAACTGTAACTTAAAAGCATCCGATCACAGGTGAATACATTTTGAGTAAATGCCGTGGCTTCACGCTTGGGCTTGGACCCTACCTGCCTGAACAGAGTAAAACAGAACTCAGGGACCTGAATATCAGTAGACTTTTCTAGGACAAAATACTTGTGCATCTCAGTTTAAATCAAACAAAAAAATCAGTAAAACTGCTCCTTCACACCAAGTTTTAGTTTATTGACCCATGTATGACACCTGACAGACTGACCAATCATTATCTGACAATCCCACTGGGTGAGGTCTGCATCTTTGCATTGATGAGGTCCTTTGTTGACCCGATTTGGTATCTTGGTGGTAAATCAAACCTAGTGTTTAAGGGGGTTATTTATTAAAGTCTGAATGCAAAAAACTGTAAAATGTGAGGGTTTTTTTTACTATAAATTTTTTATTGGAAAAAAAAACACATTTTTCGAGATTTATTATATCCCGAGAATGCAGAAAATCAGAATCCACAAAATACTCCCATTTTAAACCTGTTAAGGTCCTGTAGAAGTCAATGGCCCATTAATTTGAAGATAGTATGGTCTGTGCTGGGGTTTGTACATTAATCCAGACATTTTGGCTTTTCCAGCTTTTCACTAAAAATTCAGACTTTTTAGGCGGCAAATCGGAAAAATTTGGATTTTTCGTACGAAAATCCAAAAAAGTTTGGTCGATGTCGCCAAACGAGCGGATCTCCCTCCGATATGCCCACCTTGAAGTGGGCAATATCGGGCTGATCCGATCATGGGCCCCTTGGGTGAAACAATCGGATCCTAATGAATAGTAGCGGGTGGTCGGACCGCTGGACCGCAACGAACAGATGCGGCCGCGATCCGACGGGATTTTTAGTCCCATCCGATCGAGATCTGGCCAACTTTCGAGCAGATCTCGATCGGGGAAGCCCGTCGGGGGCCCCCATACACGGGCCAGTAAGCTGCCGACTCGGTCTGTTGGCAGCTTTTATCGGCCCGTGTATGGCCACCATATCTTACAAAAGTTAAGGTTTTTCCCAATCCGATTTTTTTTTTTTTTTAATGATGAATAAGGGTAAATCGTGGATTCTAGTTTGGTCTGACTTTTTTTTAATTCAAATCGGATTTTGAAAAATAACCCCCTAGCTGCGTCAATTTTTATACTCTTATGCCACATTTCATTACAGCTTCTTTAAACACAGGAACCTTATCTCTGCTTCTCCTTCAGTTTATTAACACCCATGGCTTAATGGTGTGAGCCAGGGCTGACTGACAGCTAAAATTGCTTGACAAGCTAAATAGGTGAAGTAGTCAGCATATAACAAGTGTTGGTGTTCTCCACACTTATTACTGCCGTGATGTTTCTATAACAGTGCTGAAGGAATTAGCCAAACTAAAGGCAATATGACAAGTAAGCCTGATAGATTTCTAATGATATATATTTAATTCAGCTTTTATCTAGTACAGGTATGGGATCCCTTATCCAGAAACCTTGTATGCAGAAAGATCTGAATTACAGAATGGCCACCTCCCATAGACAAGAAAATCTAATTTTTAAATATGATTTCCCCTTTCTCTGTAACAATATAACGGAACCTTTTACTTGATGGTAACTAAACTGCTAAGAATCCATATTGGCAGCAAACAATCTTATTGGGTTTAAATGTTTAAAATTTAAATGATTTTTCAGCAGAAATAAGGTATGGTGATCCAAATTACGTCTAATTCCAAGCATTCTGGATAACAGATCCTTTACATGTACAACACTGTGAGCTGGGCTTACCTACCTACAGTACACAAGCCCTGCTGCTTCGTTCTCTGAACAGTGGGAAGAGAGCAACCCAGAAACAAAAAGTAAGGTCCTAAATATCATTAGGTGCTGGGAGCAGACTCTATTCATTATAGTGGTAAAATCAAATGTAAATACCTTTTAAAATGATGATGGCGGGACTCTCTTTTAATTGCACCATATTGTATATTTTGATATATTTTGATTTGCCTCATAAACAAAACTTTTTTGATCTTCAAAAAAGATATCAGAAGTCAGTTTCTGAATACACAGGACAGTATTGCCTAACTGGGGTTTAATGTTATTATTCCTTTTATGTGGCCACTTTTCCCTTTGGCTTTTGTTGACTTATAAAGTGCTTTGTAATGTTCCTTGAATCCTAGGCTTGTGTGTTCAAATACAACAGTTAAATAATTAATAATTCAATTAAACAAATAATTAAACAGACCTTACTGAGTATAATAACATTGCCAGATAGCGATACAGGGCCCTCGGGGGCCATCGATTAGCCATGCCTGCAACTAAGTTACTTTGATTTGACTGCAGGCTCACAGTGATTGACTGCAGAATCAAGTATGATGATATACATGTGCTATATGTGAGCTGATAAAAGCTGCCGACAGATGGCTTTGGCAGTTTATTGACCCATGTACTGTATATGGCCCTTCCCAACCGGTATCTGTCAGAAGGTCGGCCAGATGTTGATTGGGCAGGCTTAAAAATCCCTTTGGGGTAAGAAATGCATTGGCTGCTTGATGTGGTCCTCACCCTGACGCCCTCCTTGTACTGTATTGTGATTTGATCGTTTGGCTCTTGGGCTACCACCACCAATGGATCTTGCTTACCTATAGATAGATCACAGATCCTTCCCTGCAAATCCATTTTATTCACAAATATAAATGTGATGTCAACAGTGATGTAAGTAGTAGTAAAGTATAATTAATGCAATTAATGGGGTCTGCGATGATAGCTATACTAAGGTTTTGATATTTTGTTAGTGTGTGTTGTCCAAACTTATTTTTGTTTGTTTTTTAAATGAAGATTTTTGAAAATGGGGCCACTTTGTGATTCTCATTGTGCTCCTAAAACATTGGTTAATCACCCATGAAATTGAATTTAAAAGGTTTGGTGTCTGAGTTTTCTGCTTCTAAATTCAGCAGAAGAAAATCCATTCTATTCATTGATTTCAATAATCTGTTATAATAATTTTAAGCCCACCGAATCCAGCTAAGTGTAATCAAAACATGAGCTCTAATGGCCGATACATCGCCAACTTCTCATACCTGTGCATTTTCTGTTTCTATAAAGTTTCACTTCCACGACTGTGAACAGTTTCTCTATTCATATATATATATATATATATATATATATATACACAGTATATATATATACATACATATGTAGGTATGTGCCTAGCACCCCTCACTTTTGTTGTGTCCTAGTCATTTGTCTGCCAATCTACCCCCAGTTCTTGTCCGGTCCCAATCTTTTTTGGCCCGGGGACAGGTGTAGAGCCAATTTTTTTGCGACTGCTTATACCACTAGGGGTGCTCTACTATAATTTCTGAAACCTGCTCCTAGACCCTCAATAGTGCATGTTTCCTGAAAAGGAATGTGGTAACAGCGATGGTTCAGATGCCTGTGTGGTGCTTATAACACGGGAGAATATAAGGAGAGACAGATTGTCATAGTACCATCCTACAAGCAGGATAATTCTTTCCCTTCAACCCTTTCATATTATATATTTATACAAAGTGTTTGAGAGTGAATGGAATGAAACTGTGATGAGAGGGCTGCATTTCATGGCTCCCGTTCAGGGCCTTTTCTTCCATCTCAATGACTTCTTTCTTTCCTGAAACACAAGGGAAAAAAAACCCAGACCTTCTGTTTAACCGCTGTGCTTTCTAAGCATAAATGGCCATGGTGAGTTAATTTGTATGTTTCTTCCCATGATTCCGCAGAAGTCTCAGCTAGTGAAGCTGTCCAAGGCTGTACATGGAAACCCATAATCATCACACACTTCCCTCTCTCTGTCTCAGCTGTAGTATCTCTGTCAGGCTGCAGAAAGCACTTTTACAAGGAAATGTTGGCAGCTAACTGGTGCACGAAGCAACTCTGTTGTAAATTAATTTAGAAAAACCCCCACAGTGACATGATAGTATGGAGAGGAGAAGAGTGTCTCTCTGAGCTTCTCGCACATCACTTGGGCTCCCCTGGGCAATGTTCATTTACAGAGTGTAAATATTTCCAAACAGCCACTAAATCATCACACTTGAGCTGTCTTTGGCAGAATGCAGATGTTTGTGGAACCTGGAGAGACAAGATGCATACAGATCCATCAGGAGTATTATAGAGAGGGAGAATAACGGGGGGCACAAGTCAACAGTGATCCTGGGAAGCTCAGGCTAAGATATGTAACCAGAAGCCACGTTGTTCCTCCAAGCACTATGTTCTTTTCCTGAATTCAACTATACCATAAAAAGCAGTCCTTGGTGGATTTTTTTTTAATTTATAAAGTTTGTATTAAACATTTCAGGTTACATATAAAAAATAGACATTTCCTTTGACATTTACCACGTCTCGCCTCTCAATATTCAAAGGATGATCCAAGTAGTGTGGTTGGGAGAATGGGGTACCGGCACTGTTTCCAGTAACCAATTCCTGGAGTCATTCGAGTTTATGAACCCCAGAATAGAATGTTTTCCCGATTGCAATTGAAAAAGTTACAGTCAGGACTTAATAATCTTAGTTTGTCTCTGGGTCATAGGGTTCTCTTAGAAGGGAAGGGCCATGTATTCTGTCATGGTTATAAGTAACTCTGTTGGGGAGCATGTCAGAAAAATAGTACCCGTTCTGTTATTCTGTATACTATGCTGAGTGTGGATAGTAATTAGGCATCATAAGTAGCATTCCTGCTTAGCTCTTATTTGCTCACTAACCAGTAGCCCTTTCCCGTATCTCTTTATTTAGCTGGAGAGGAGGGCATTGGTTATACCAGAGGCAGGCCCGGATTTGTGGCAAGGCCACAAAGATCCGGGCCGGGGCGGCAAAATTTTAGGGGTGGCATGCCGCCCAGCCGTACCCTTAGAAGCACTGGGGACGAGAAGCTCCCCAGTGCTTCTGTGTAGAGCGCCACGGCCGTCGCTAGGATCTGGCCGCAACGGGGGGAGGTGGAGGTGAGTGGAAGCGGCCGGCACAGGGACCATGCTGGCCTCGGGGTACAGCTTAGTCAAATTTGGCCCTGACCAGAGGGGGCAATGTTTTGAAGCCTGGGGATAGTTACTATATAAAGCTTTGACCACATGGCAAAATTTTTGTTTAAACCCCCATTTTTCTAGAATATAGGGTAGGTACGGCCATGAAATTGAATCAAAGGCCTTTCTCAAGTCAATTGACAGCAATAAATCGAGTGTTTCTCTGGATTAAATTATATGTATGAAGGCTAAAGCTCTCCTGATGTTATCTGATGCCTGTCGTTTGGTGACGAAGCCAACCTGGTCTCTATCTATTATGTCAGGCAAGAAGGAATTTCGTCGTTCTGCTAAAATTTTTGTTAAAGGGATCCTGTCATCGGAAAACATGTTTTTTTCAAAACGCATCAGTTAATAGTGCTGCTCCAGCAGAATTCTACTCTTCTCAAAAGAGCAAACAGATTTTTTTATATTCAATTTTGAAATCTGACATGGGGCTAGACATGTTGTCAAATTCCCAGCTGCTCTTAGTCATGTGACTTGTGCCTGTACTTTAGGAGAGATGCTTTCTGGCAGGCTGCTGTTTTTCCTTCTCAATGTAACTGAATGTGTCTCAGTAGGACATGGATTTTTACTATTGAGTGCTGTTCTTAGATCTACCAGGCAGCTGTTATCTTGTGTTAGGGAGTTGCTATCTGGTTACCTTCCCATTGTTCTTTTGTTTGGCTGCTGGGGGGGAAAGGGAGGTGGGTGATATCACTCTAACTTGCAGTACAGCAGTAAAGAGTGATTGAAGTTTATCAGAGCACAAGTCACATGACTTGGGGCAGCTGGGAAATCGACAATATGTCTAGCCCCATGTCAGATTTCAAAATTGAATATAAAAAAAAAATCTGTTTGCTCTTTTGAGAAAAGTAACCATAGACTGTTCCTTTCCTACCTTAATACTTTATATCCAAGTTCTCCTGCTTACGGGCAGCTGAGGGCCTATCAATGAGTTGTGCCCGTCTGTACCTTAAAGGGTTAAAGATGTGTGACAATGTGCTGGGTATTGTGTTCCACAGAAGATTCCTATTGAAGCTGAATTTCTTAACAACATGTAGACACATACGTGTTTAGACACATGTGGTGATTGTTATTGGTCCATCTATTGCGTCATCCCAGCTGCTTATCCAACAGATAATACAGTGGAAAATCGGGCAGATATCAATCAGGCAGGATTGAAAATCCCATTGGATGAGGAGCCCATCCTTGTGTTGATTTAGTTCTTTCTTAACATGTCTCCCTAGGTCTCCATTATATAGTGTATACAATATTGAAGTATTTGCCCAGCTTTTGCTGGGTAGCAAAATAATTCCAAATGATTGGGTCATCTGGCTATGGGCATGGTCATTCTATAAAGCTATAAGCATTGAATGAAACTTGTGGATGCATCAATATCATATCTTCAACATCATTAATGAAATGTCACTTTAGTAGCGCAGGTCAGATATTTCTCTTGCTAAGAGGGGTTTAAAAGAATAATAAATGGCCAGACTGCTGTAAGGTCATTGCTGATAGGATCGGTGGGTGGAATCAGAAACCTAGAATGAGCCAGGGGACTGAATAAATATGGTTGTAGTTCTCCTAGAGAACAGCTGGATATTTAGGGGAGAAAAAAATGTGTTAATCTCTAACAATTAAATATAGTTTAGTAAGGGCTAAACTGTTGACCTATAGTAGAAATTGTCATTTTTTTTGCATTGGCCTTTGACCTGGTGTCCTGTTTATCAGCATGGCACACCCAGAAGGATGGAAGGGAGGTGGAGAATATTGTGATTTGCTATAATCGCTAATAAGTTATAAGTGTACCCTGAGCTGTACATGATTGTTTGTTCTCTGCACGGTGCTGTGTCTGTAGATGCAGTGTCATGATACATTTAAGAGCAAGCAGTATGTCACCTCCCACCCAATTGCATGGGACCACTCCTGGCACATTTTTCCAGGGTTCATGTTATTGGCGGCCCAGAGAGTTTTTGTATCTGTTCTGCAGCTTTGGTAGAATTTGGCTCAGTTCTGTACTGTAAGTGCACAGGCTGTACCACTTCATCGTGGTCAAATACCAATGCCCCAAACAAAGCTAAAACTATGGGTAGGTAGAGGAACCATGTGCCTCAGGGGCAATAGGAGGGGGAGCAACCATAAGGATGCCTGTGTGGATTGAGTGGCCCCTTAGTGCGTATACACTTGAGTCTGGGGCATAACTATACTCAGTACTTTCAACGTGCAAAACACAGCACTGGCAAGTGCAAGGCAGCCCTGTCCTGTCCAATAAGGACAGGATTCCTTTCCACCCGAATCCTTTGAATATCTGAATGACGTGCAGGGAAGAGGATACATAAGTTTATTCCCAGCCCACCCCTAGTTACACAGCATCTAATAAAAGACACAAAAGGGATTATATAATAAAGGGTGCAAAGTCTGCCAGGGGTTTTATCACCTACAGTATAGTAAGCAATCTGTCTACTGTTGACCTGTTTAAAAGCAAGCATCCTATTGGTTGCTATGAGTTACTGCCTCTAGGAGAACGTAGTTCCTTTTATAACATAGCAACCAATCAGTAGGTAGCATTTACTGCCCATAATTTTAAAAGCAAACCTCTTATTGCATTTGGTATTCTTTGAGCTACGCTGAGGTGTTTGTTTCCTATGGCTGTAATATAAGTAAGAGCTAGCTTTTCATTCCCAGGGGATAAGTATATGCTGTAGGTTGTGTCTATCCAGTGACAGACAGGGGGAAATGTCATCACAAGCTACTGTAAAACTCACGTTTAAAAGCCTTTGTCTAATCAGACTCCATTATGAGTCATGGGTATTGACTAAAATGTTTTTCTGTCTCTTTTTCCATACATAGTAGACAGCAGGGGCATTAGAATGCCACAGATGAGTAGCGAGCAAATCTGTCCCTCTCTTTGCCAGAAACTTTGCAAAACCCGTGGTAAAATCCCTGAAACACTTTGAAGCTAATGAGAGTTTTTTTGTGAAAATTGTTTATTTCAATCGCTTTTTCTGCCCAAAGTCCGTAGGCATTTTGTCATGACAAAATGTCATGGTGGTTTTGCTCAAATTTTCTCCCGATATCTGCAGAATTTTGCTGTGAGTCTGTATTTCTAGCATTATTTTATTTTAGACTTTAGTTCCCCTTTAAGATCCAAATTATGGAAAGATCCGTCATCTTTAAAACCCCAGGTCCCGAGCATTCTGGATAACAGATCCCATACCTGTATTAGGTACCTATCTAGTGCTACCAATCCTTGTATCTGTAGGGGAAATGAGAGCAGAGCAGGCAGTAATAATTCCAACACTTGCCCTTATCTCTGACTCTATATATTAGGTTCCAATGTAGTGCTACCAATCCCTATTTTGTGTAAGGGAAGCGAGAGTAGAGCAGGCAGTAACCCTTCCAATACTTTCCCCTTGTCTCTAGCCATACTGTATATATTATGCACCCATCTAATTCTATTAATCTCTGTTATTATTGTTGTTACCTTCACATTTCCCCCTGTGAGAACTGCTGCTATGTGTGTCATAGGCCTGATACTCCATATCCTACTTTGATGTAAACAATGTGGTTAAAGGGGAGCCGTCACCCAAAAAAAGTATTCAAAATCCTATTTTATGACATTAGTCAAGTAAAATGAACTTTAATTACACTATATACATTATTTGAATCTTGTTTCCATCAGTCTGGGAATTCATAATTATAGCAAGCAGGCAGCAGCCATTTTGTGGACACTGTTACTAAGACAAGCCTTGCATCATCTCAGAATCTTGTTCATTCACCAGAATGGGGGACCCGAAGTTCATTCCCATGCCCTGGCTACACAGTTAAATCGTTAAGAGAACTGGGGGAATGTGGGGAGAGCAGTGACATCTAGGAAGTGCTGAATGGAAAGTGAAAGTAATTGTCTGCCCCGCCTCTATGCCTATGCGTTGTTCCCCTTCCCAACCCTTTTTTTCAGTTCCGTTGTTTTCAGATTGTTCCCCAGAAATAAAGACTTTTTTCAATTACTTTCCATTTTTTATTTTTTACTGTTTTTCCACAATCTAAAGCTGGCCACAGATTCAAAGATCCGATTGTTCGAATCCTCGAACGATCGGACTCCCCCATCTCCCAACCTGCCACTAACCTTTTGTTTAAGTAAAGTTGTAAAAGAACAGATCAGCCAATGTTCTGCCCCTGACAGCAATCGTATGAAATGTTATGTCCGACAAAACTGGTGACAGTCTCCCACTGAAAATCATCAGATCAGCCATTAGGGTTGCCACCTTTTCTGGAAAAAAATACCGGCCTTCCTATATTCTTGGCGTTTTTTCCTATTAATAACATTGGTATCAAGCATTATTTTTACTGGCCAGGCCAGTAAAATACCAGCCAGGTGGCAACCCTATCGGCAATACATATTATCGGCAGCCGACAGTACGGTCTGAAAATTGTACGAATTGAGGATTTGTACGATCGGCTCTTTGCGTCTATTGCCAGTTTAAAGTTGAATGTCCCTGTCTCTGTTCTTTCAGTCTGGCAGCTCAGTAATTGAGGCGCAGACTCTAAACGGTTACAATTTTGCAACATTGAGTTGATCCATTTCTCAGCAGCGTCTCTGGAGTATTAGCAACTATTGTATCAATTCTAACAGCTGCTTTAATGAAACCCAGAGATTCTGCTTAGCAGGGACAAAGATAAGAAATGTATCAACTAAATGTATCCATTTAGAACAGTTTACAGGGTTGGCGACCCCCCTCCCCAGAGCTGCTTTAGAAGGTGAAAAAAACCTTTACACTTCAATATTAGAAAAACAGTGACACATAGAAAATAGAAAGTAGTTGGAAAAATTTGTTATTTCTGGTGATCTATCGGAAAACAACTAGTTGTTGGAAGGTGAACAACCCCTTTATGGCATAGAGGAGGGGCAGACAATATTTGATTGACAGCTGAGATGTTTAGATTAGCTTACAACAGCTATGAAAGCTTTAATAAAAAAAATTAAATTGTATTCCATGTTTAATTTAAAAAGGACTTTTATTATACAGCTTTTTTTGTCTGGGTGACAGGTCGACTTTAAGGGAAGAGCTGTTACTGACTAATTTTTTGAAAGGATAACTTGAATCTTAGTTGCCACGGCCTGGCCGGTAAAAGTGATGGTTGATCCCAATGTTATTATAGGGAAAAAAGATAAATATATAGGAAGGCCAGTATTTATTTCCAGAAAAGGTGGCAACCTTAATCTTAGTCGTAAAGCAGGACTAAACTGCTGCTTTGTGAAAGAAAGGAGAAAAATTCACTTCTCTAAGCAGAACATACTCCATTAGCCCTTTTCTCCCTAAAATGACGGCTTTCCCAAGCATTACCCTATATTCTTAGGAACCTATACAAATGTTATCATCACATTTTCGGCAATCAACTGCTACCAAATAAAGTCAGGACACAAAAGGCCAATGTACACTTGTAACCAAATATAGTAACACTCCTATATCCCTTGTTCCCCTGACTACAGACGGTGTCCTGGTTCCCCTTCAGCCTGTCCTCTTTACTGTGTCCTCTGGGAAAATGTGCCGTTCCCTAGGAAGAACGTGATCAGCGGTCTCAAAAGCATTTTATTTTTCCACCATTAAACAGGCTCCAAATATTCTGAGTGAACATATAAAGTGAAAATACAGCACATGTATGATCCTCCTTCAGGGACTGTCTCTGCAAAATGTATTAGTCTGGAACCTGATGGCTTTCATGAGGAGGGGAGAGAAGGAATGGCTTTAACCCTTCTAGACTCACTGTGAGACCATGGCTGATGGCTTGGATTGGCCAGAGACGGTTTATCTGTAGTAAACGAGGTCCTCCTAATTCATATATGAATTAGATTATGTCAGCTGCTGGTAAATAGCATATTATGTCCTTAAAAACACAGTGCCCCCTGCAAACGATTCCCAGCAACCAACACAGATATTTAAATCTAAGATCATGTAATAAATCAATGCAGTTTGCTGGCACCAGAATTATTGGGTGGAGTGAACCATGATCAGTCAGTCAGTCAGTGACCATACAAGGTTGCAAAGTGAGTGGAGCTTTGCCCGATTTGGTCTGCCCAATAGATAACTTGATGATGCCTACACAGTGTTGTTGGTCCCTCTTGGGCTTTTTATAGCTTGGCAGGCAGTGGATCAATCTCTTTGGATAACATTGGAGCTCCAGGCCTCTCCTCCTGGCCAATCTCAACAGGAGAACCTGACTTTCTCTGGCACATCTCCCTGGAGAATGGCAGCTGTGTCTCTTTAAAGTCTCTGGTGGTAACATAGGCTCCTCCCATTTAGTTCACAATGCATCTAGGGCTCCCAGAATACTCCAGTTTCTCTAACCAGTTGGCTAATCACATTGTTCTCCATGGTCATGTCACTGGCAGTTAGGCCTAGGGTTGACACCTAAAAATTAAACTTACCAGCCAAGGGGCGCTTCTCAGACTCATGAAGGCAAGGAGATGATGGGAGGGGTAATGATGTAAGTAGGTGGAACAATGATGTAAGTGGGTAGAGTGATGGCATAAGTAGGCAGCGGATTCTTCACTGATCAGAAAGAGAAGGAGGTGAG
This sequence comes from Xenopus laevis, assembly GCF_017654675.1. Classification (NCBI taxonomy): domain Eukaryota; kingdom Metazoa; phylum Chordata; class Amphibia; order Anura; family Pipidae; genus Xenopus; species Xenopus laevis. The sequence continues at coordinate 34,729,243 of NC_054388.1, forward strand.
TATTGGGGCAGAGCAGGACTAAAAGGGAACATGGGAAGAACATTTTTGCTAAATGTGTAATACAAGCCCCTTTTTTTAACCACCAGGCCATTGAAATAATGACTGGGTGGCAACCCTAGATAAGGCTGGCAAGTGAGAACCAGATGGCATATGTAAACTGCTGGAGGATTGTTTCATAGGTATGTAAGTCGCCTTTGTACAAATCAAATGTATAAGAGCAACACGTGGCACTGCAAAAAAACAAAATAATTTTGTTGTACTTTCAGGCCAAAGTGCCCAAAAGTCATGGCAGGCCACATTTGGCTATATGTACAGGATATCATGTATATAGTACTGTGTTGCTGTATGTTAAGGGTCTCTGGTCATGAAAGGGTAACTTACACTGGCTGGAGATAAAGAGATTCTTATCTGCCCTTTCCCTCCTGTTAAATAGGAATTTGGTGCAGTTCTCAGACAGACTGTCTTTGGGGTTTTTAATGAAAGCGAAGCCTTAATTTTATTAATAGTTTTCTGGTGACCTCAAAACATTAAGACATCCTGCTGGCTTCCATTTCCATACTATTAGCCTAACTTACAGCTGCTCTGTAATCAACCTCTCCTGCTGTCTTATGTGTGTGTGGCTATCTATCTCTCTATATAAGATACACATCTATCTCTCACTCTCTTCTCTCTCTATATACAGTTGTTTCTCACTCTCCCCTCTCTCTATAAGATACACAGCTGTTTCTTGCACTTCTTTCCCTCTTTGTCAGATACACAGCTGTCTCTCACTCCTCCCCCTCTCTCTATAAGATACACAGCTGTCTCTCACTCCCCCTCTCTCTATAAGATACACAGCTGTCTCTCACTCCCCCTCTCTCTATATATATGATACACATCTGTCTCTCCCCTCTCTCTCTCTCTATAAGATACTCATGGTCTCTCACTTTCAGGTAGTGGCATGTCATATAGCTGTGATAGCGCTGCAGGGGTTAGGGGTCTTTTGCCAGTCGGCCCTCTGAAGTGAATTTCCTGAGGATGAAGATGGGTGTGGCTTCCTATACCCACAGACTGAGGTCAGCAAACCAGTCAGAGAGTTTTACTCATCCAAAATAAACACCTGTATGTCCTTACTCTGTAGTTTTGCCAAGGAAATCACAGCTGAGTGTCCTCAATGCAGCCAAACTTTAGTCAGAGCTCCATTATTACTCAGCCAACATGACGCAATGCAGGGAAACCCAGTGTCCTCTTTCAAGGTCAAACTCTACAAAGATGTGCATTACAGGGATGGATTAATTTAAAGAGGATTATATAAATATTGATACAGTATTGAATCTATTATTCAGAATTCTTGGGACCTGGGGTACATAAGATAGGGCAGGGGTGTGCAAAAGGTAGATCGGGATCTACCAGTAGACCTTTAATTCGGGATCAGTAGATATCAAGACAATGTCAACAAACAGCTTGACTAAATCACCCTCCTGTTTCATGCTTTTCATTCAGATATTTATTACGTTAAGGTTACATAAGAAATAGTTGTTAAATATAGCAATATAAATTCTCTCACTAAAAGTAGACCTCGCATTAGTAAAATATGGGCACTCCTGTGATAAGGTGGCAAATTGACTTACCTCCAAATTTGCGGCAGCATTGCCTTTGCTGCATTACGCCGCACTTCATCAGGCGTAGATTCGCCAGGGCTGCGCAAATACACGAAGTTGCGCACAAGTTACAGATCGTTTGTGAAGATGCGCTACCAATGTTACGATCAGCGGCTCGAAGTTACGCTAGTGATCGTAAATTTGCATACGGCGTGCAGTTAAAGTACAATGGCCGCATATACAGCGGAAAACACATTACACTACACAAGGCCAGGGAACCTTAATAAATGTATTCTAATGCCCTAAACATGTGCCCACAGTATAGTTTAGGTGCCATATGTTATCAAATGTAGGGGTGAAGGAGGGTACCCTAAAAAAAATTCGCTCTTTTTCAGCCTATCTCCCTTTCAAAATTTTTGGAGCAATCCCTATCTACTCTATTGCACCTCGCCTGGTCTGAGGTGGCGAAGTATAGTCTGGCGCAAGAGGTAACTTTCACGAAAATCCGCAACTTAGTGAATTAACATAGTTAGGTCCCTTCACCATAGCATAACTTCGTCTGGCAAAATGGTGCAAAGTAGCGCTAGCATAGGTCCACTTAGCTAGCGAATTTACGCCAGCGCCCGTTAGTAAATTGGCGAATTAATGAAATGACTTCACGCTGGCATGTACATTACTGGTAAATTTGTAATACTGGACCCAACCCTAGCTGGTGATTTACAGCCTACTTGTGGTTAAAAATATACAGAACACATTGGCATGTTTTGAGGTTGTACAAATGTCAGTGGCTCTTAATTCATTCGTATAATTTTGCAAAACATTCTGCAGAAAAAAATCAAGAGGTGCAGATGACAGTTAGAATGTAGGGATTCATCACATGGTCCCAGAATTTAGCATAATCTCCACCATCTTTATAGCTGGCCATACACATTAAGATTGAATTGTTACAGATAAGCTGCCAACTCGGCTTGAATCGGCAGCTTAAATTCGCCATTATATCCTAGTGAAAATGGACAGGGTAAAATGCTGCCTAAAAGGGATTGTATGGGCAGATCTGGACCCAATTTGACCACTCATGGGCTGAGCCTATGGTGGCCTGTCAGACACAGACAGTCCTCATCCGACAGTATTTTCAAACCTGGTCTGCTATCTGGACAAATATCTTCAGACAGGCCCATCGGAGGGCCCCCTATACAGTCCAATATACTTTTCCGGCTTGTGGACACTTTTTTTTTTTCCTCTATATTGTAGAACCATACAGAACAGCACTATAAGGGCCCTCTGTACCACACATGCAATCACATTAATGGTCATGGGCATAGTAATTTGTGTTTAAGCACTTCCTTCCAATAACTTCACTACAGAAAAAAAAAAGCTTTATTGTAGTTAAAGAAGAGGCAGCAATTGCCCAAACACCTGCTCCCACCTGGAAACCTATCAGAATAGAGCATGTGAGCTGTAAGAGTACTGCAGTGTGACACGACAGCCTCCATGCGTTGCTGCTACAAGGGGCCACTAATCCGACAGCTGGTGGCTACAGGTTTGTGTCTCAGACATATGTAGTACCACTTGACAGTTTTGCAGGTGTAGAAGCAAATTATTTTCTTGAACTAGTACGTATTGGTCCAACCTATATCTAGGGTTGCCACCTTTTCTGGAAAAAAATACCGGCCTTCCTATATATTTATCTTTTTTCCCTATTAATAACATTGGGATCAACCATCATTTTTACCGGCCAGGTCGGTAAAATACCGGCCAGGTGGCAACCCTACCTATATCCATGTATCAGAGAGAAGCAGAATGAGATAGCACACAAGTGGAACAATGGAAAGGTGCTTAATTCTGTCTAACCCACCCACCTATAATCACCCATGTCCCTGCCGTCTTCACATTTATGTACTCCTTTTTGTGACCCTCAATAGCCATTGTTAACAATCAAACACCTGTAAATATATAATTTAATATTCATGAGTAACTCAAAACCACTTTTTTGCACAGTCCCCTTGCTGTCTTGCCTATAAAGGTTCTCTTCCTAAACTTGCCCTGTGAAACAGCTTTTCATCAAACCCCAATATTCACACCTCACTGTCAGGCCCGGATTTGTGGAAAGGATACCTAGGCCCGGGCCTAGGGCGGTATGCTGCCCAACCACACCCACATTGGTTCAAAAACACTGGGGAGGTACTGGACAATATTTTTTTAAATTTCCCATGCGCCAATCCCCATTGCTCCAGTGCAGATGATGAAAATTTGCACGAATAAAGGGGAGGGGACCGGGGCGACGAACGGCAGTGGGCCTAGGGTCACCCACAATGTAACCTACCCACCTTCTAGAACCCTACTGACTATCCCACAAGGTGAAACCAACCATCTTTCTTCTTACAACTGCTAATGGTAGCCACCCCTATTTGCACTTCACTATAAAGTAAAACAATTAGTCTTTGTTCTAAAGAATGTGTGTAAAACCATATCTTTATTTTTATTTTTTTTACATTTTTCCAGCTTGTATTTTGGTGTCACTTCTACTTTAACTGGCACCATGTTTAGTTGCAGGGTTCAACCTGTTACCTGTTGCACAGGCCATTCCTGCATATCCCATCCTTGCTGGGTAGAACCCAACTCCCAGCTGTGTTCCCAGCCAAATAAACCCAATAAATCTCCTTACACTCTTGTAACTGGATACACTTAAGATTTCCTGCCATGAAAAAAGAGTGAAAACAGGAAAAAAGGAGCTAATAGCAGCTACTTATTCCTGTGACAGAAATGAGGCCCAATCGCAGTTGTTGGCACAGCTACCGCATACACGGCTCCTGTTACTGGCGCTGGCTTCTGACACACGCGCACGCAGATGTTTTCTCGTAACAGCTCCTTGTCACTGGAATACAACCCACTCAAACACCTCTAATAAAACAGCTTTATGGTTTAAATAGATTTTTTAGAACATCTGTAGCAGTGTTTGAAAGTTAACTGGTGAACTGCCAAAAAGGGGAAATGCAGCTATACTGCCAGTTGTATGTACTAGAGTCATTATTATTGTTGTTTTTTTATTTATAAAGTGCCAACAATTTTGGCAGTGTTATATAGTGATTTTACACCATTCCCAATAGTCCCTGCCCTGGTGGAGCTTATAATCAAAGGTTCCAGTTACAGTCACACCCATGATAGTCAATTCTATCAGGAGCCAGTTAACCTGCTTGAATGTTTTTTTGGGGTGTGAAGGAAAACAGAATAGCCAGAAACCCACCCTGGAACAACATACAAACAAACTTCCAAATTGCAGTGTTCTGGGTAGAATCAAACCGATTTTAAATACAGTTGCATGTTTTTAATTGACTTAATCTTGTTTTGCACCAATCACTTTATGATAATTTTCTGCCCTCTCCTAAAGTATGTTTAGAATCAGAGATTGAATTATGACTTTGACATGTCTTGCTATTATGAATAATCTATGTGACTGTAGTGAGGGTCTTTTTATATTGATATTTTTGTCATTTTGAATGGGCCTTAAATGACTTTTTGGAACATTATATATATATATATATATATATACATATACACACACACACATGTGTATTTTCCTCTATTGTGTATATATAAGTATATTTTTTCCTCTAACATGCTCCTCTAACATTTCCTATTTCTTCACAATAAGCTGTTAATTGGGAATCATCTACTATGTTCCCTTGGATGCCTTTGGATGTTTGTCCTCATTTGCATATTGTTTTTAATGCCCTTCCCCTTTTTTACTCTATTGGTTAATGTCTTTTGGTGATTGGTGGGTTTAGGGTATATACAGTATCTGGTATACCAGTATGTGTTCTTGTACAGCCTATTAAGTGCCCACTGGCATGAAATGCATAAGGCTATGTATTTATCTATTTTTGTGGCCTAAATAAAGTTCTCAGTTATTTTATAAGCCTGTTTGTGGGATCTGTAAGTGCCTGATGTTTTTCTTCTTTGCTTAAAATCAGAGGCCCCTAATAGATTATTGTTGTCAGTGTCGGACTGGGACACCAGGGGTCCATCCAAAAACCTTAGTCCCTCTCCTCACTCAACCTGTATTCTCCTAGTCTCATTTTTTTTACATACTAGAATCTATTTATCACCTTTGTTCTCATAGAAATAGGGAATGGCCATGAAATAGGCCAAATGTTTAGCAACATGAGGGTTCACTGACACCTGGGCCCACTGGGAGTCTGACACTGATTGTTGTGCCAAGCAGGAAGTTGACACTACAAATAATATTCACTTTCTTGGACAATTTAGTTTCCTAAGAAAAAATACTGTAAAATGTTGGTTTACTACAGCTAAGAGCGACAGAGGTTGCTTCTTGCTTGGAATCATACAAGTACCAGGCCAAAGTACTCGAGTATCCTGATATAATATAGCTTCAAATGCTATGAAGATAATTCGATTCCTTCCTCTACCATTTAAGGGTTCAAGATAGATACAGGCTGGGCTAAACCAGCCAGGAGCCCAAGGCGGCCGGCCGCTTCGCCCCCTTGCCGGCACGGGCTCGAGTGTGCATGTCCATGCGTCCGGAACTATATGTGCCCAATATTTCTATTCGTGGAGGGGGAAGAGATTGCGCAAAGAAGCACGCAGGAGAGTGCCGGTGGGAGAGAAAGGGTACAGACCAGAGGTAGGCTGAAAGAAGAGGTATGTGCTTGGTGCTCCCACTTTGTTGCGCCCTAGGCACGTGCCTCTTCTGCCTACCCCTAGTTCCGACCCTGGATAGATATGTTGAGCCCCCTGTAAGCAGATGTCCCTCTGTGAACAAGAGTCTAATCCAGAGGTTTCCAAATGGTGGGGCTGTCCACCAAGTGCCATCTGAATAATCAGATGATGGGGCCAGACCTGAAGGCCTGTTAGGCTGAGGTTTAATATTTGTTTCTGGTACTATTTATCCATTTCCAGTATGATCATTTTTCATATTCTTGTAACTTTGTAATGGATGAACTAAAGAAATGCTTTACAACTTTCCAAAAACACAATTCGTCTGAAAAACTGCTTGTCTCAACTATAATACTGACCTATGATCAATGCCTACAGACTGATCATTGTAAGAGTGCATGCGGGGCAACAGTCTACCTTTAAAATAACTACGATTAAGCATCTGTAATGCTAGTTGCATGGTAGCATACATTGTAGCTGAGGCCTAAAAATGCACATTCAAGTTCAACTATTTTATCCGTAATATAAGGCTTATGCTTTTGAACTGCCATTGGGTTACTTCACTGTGCCCTCGAAATTTTGTCCAGCTCTAAAGAGCAGACAAACATAGATTTTTATATGTCATTTAAATGGAATAATCTCTGTAGTATGAATGAGTTCTTCAAACTTTCAAAGATGAGTGTTAAGGTTCACTTATTGAGCCATTAAACCATAGCATCTTGCTTAATAAGTGGTCACCTTCTGCAAGCCTGTTCATCTTCCTTCCATTTTGTTCTAAGTGGCAATCCATGTCTAAGGACCTTTCTGGCCCATCCATCATTCCTCCTTAACTTTGCTAATGTCCTTCATCTTCTTCCAGTCAACAATCCAAAGTCTCGGTGAAAGCAACATCTGGCTGCACTCCCTAAATCAATAAGTTCTGTGCAGTTTTCTCTTCCAGTCCTGACATAAATTATTCTAGCAATATGCAAATGGAAAGAGCTAATGTTAATTGTGAGGTCCAAAAGGTAATTAATTTTTTTTTGCCTTTACTAATTATCAATCACCCAAGGAAGAATCTTTAAAAAGGCGTCAAGAGTCATCTACAAAGTGCCTCGAAAAAAGAGTGCGGAAACCACGTAGGATAAGAGGTTCTATAACTATAATGTATCTCTTTCTATGGCAAAGGGGGCTTCGCTGAGATGAGTTTTAGAAGTGGGTGGAGTTATGCAAGTTCTACAAAGCAATACAGGGAATTATAGTGGTGAAGTTATGTAAAGTAACTCGGAGAACCTGGAGGCAAGCATTTATGGAGCAACAGAATTTTATAGAGTTCAATATGCTCTTACTTTGCATTCTGAATAGGAGGCATTCTAGGGAGCAACAAAATTTGATGTACAGTAATATCACTAGTTATGCCACTGAATAGGAGGAATTCAAGCGAATAACTGTAGTAATATGATGGACCAATGAAGATTAGTTGGAAGGGGCAATTAATATGTTTGTATAAAATATATGTAGAAGTTTTAAAGTTGAACTATTCAGTGCAATACCAAATAATAAACAATGAAGGATTCAACCAAAGGCCAAGCTCATTTGTTACTCCCAGGGTGAGAATTAGGGACAATTAACCAATGCCTCGTATACAAGTTCTAGAGCACTGAAGAGAATGAACAATGTCCTCCTTAGCACTATGTGCCAGACAACATTCCTGTGCCCCTAAATGACACTTAAGTTAGGGAGCAGCTAGGGGGTTAGATGGGGTTACCTATGTGCCTCCCCCAGATGGAGCAGTTCATGCATGTTTTCTCTATTAAAAATGCTCTTCGTTCCCAGTAATTTTAGTACAAACTCCAAACATTTTGGGACTGCTCACGTCATATCTCAAGCTCAAGTCATATCAGATGACTAAAGTACACTACTGCTGCTAAATAAATCCCCTTCATCGTTTTTCAGATTAAACATTGTGAATGCCCATTAAAATGTAATTTTGTGTCATTTCATGCATCAACATATGCTTTGGCAAAGAGAAATAACTGGGCAACTAGTTAGCAAATGTTTGCTTTATAGTGATAGATCTCCTTTCACTTCCCAAATATTCAGAGGGAAAGGGGTAAACTTCATAGTGAAAATAAAGCTGTCATCTCCTTACAAACCCCCTTCTTTTCATGTAACTGCTGAAATATGTATCGTTCTCCCTGCTAAATGACTTAGCCAATTGCACCCATAAATCAACAGCTGTCCCCACCCAGCAGAGACGTAAATCCATCGTGCATTAGCGCAGAGCAGGGGAGACATTTCTGTTATGGTGGAGGCTCACCTGCTATACATTCTACAACTGCTTTGAAAATAAATGTTCTTCACCCTGTTACCTGGATAGAATATGGGTGTCATATTTACATATCCTCCCTGCAGGACAGGGTGCAAAGTGCAAAAAAACATGGTAGGTTAAGCCTGTTTTTGCACTTTTCACCCTGCCCTGCATTTAACAAATGAGTTCTTGTATGTTTGCCTGATGGTACATTGCTATAATATATATCAGAGGTCGTAAAACAATTGCTGGGCCTACAGGTGACGGTGCCCAATTGTGCCTCCACCCATGACACTTTGGCTCAGCCTCCACCCATGACACTTTGGCTCAGCCTCCACCCATGACTCCTCCCTGCAAGCCATGCACCGAATCCCCCCCACAACGAGAAAGCAGAACATGGAAGATTGGGGAATACAGGCAGAAGGGGAACATGCTCACCATCCTCCCCACCTTTGCGCCCTAAACACATGCCTCTTCTGCCTACCCCTACTTCTGCTTTAGACATTGAGTCCAGACCCCCCCAACTTTGCTATCAAGCATTTGTTCTTAGTTCTGTATTGTAAAAAGTAGCAACAAAAAGAATTAGCTCTTGAATTTCCCCAAAACTGGCCAGTAGGTAAGGATACCCAGTGGCGTAACTACTGGGGATGCGGCCACTGGCAGTTTGTAGTGGATTTGCATGTGCCCACTGGCAGTTTGCGCACATGCAAATCCACCACAAAGATTGTTTCAGGGTATAGTCAGGGTATTGCGGGGGTATAGTTAAATTTCTGAGGGTACCCACTGCATTGGGATCTAGTGACATGAGTATAGAATCTATTCTTGTCTTATGAAAATTTGAGATAAAGGGAGAGTTTGAAGCCTATAAAAATACGATCAAAGAAAAATAGGTCCCCTTTGTGCGGGTGTGGTATAATGTTATGGAAAGGGGTCAGTGATCTGTGATCTTTTCAGCAATGTTTGTCCATTCAGCAGCACCTTCACAATACTCATATAAGCAGTCGTGTGCACTTACTACTCCTTTAGATCCACATCATTAGTTGTATTTAGTAATTTCTGCATTGCGTTTTTGTTTTTTACAGGGCAGCAAGCCAGGAAACTTTATGGGCATAAACAATACTCTTGGTAGTGACTATTTTTAGAGCAGGGAAATTGCCTCTCCATCAGGATTGTTTGTTATTATGCAGGGCTTTTTCCCTTCTTACTATTGCTTTTTTTAAAAAATTACTTCTGACCAACCCTTTGGTAATGCATTCAGCAGCCATGTTTTTTTTTTCCGGACCAATTCTGAGATGCCTTTATTCAGACTTTCAGAGCTGCTCGCTCTATGCAACCTGCAGCATGGCAGGACTTAAACAGACAGATTGTAACCGAGTGTGAAAAGCAAACATAACCTCCCAATCATTAGGACACCCCTTCCCCATCACACCAACGTTATAAGATCCTGCGCCAAAGCAAAGAAGTTCTTTAACTCTTCCCAAATTGCCTGCTAATTGCAAACATATGCATTTGTTTAGATGAGGGCTTTTGGGATTTATTCACTTCTGGTATTTAATTAGCCAATTTTATTAAGAGCCATAATAATGATCTGGTCCCCACAGTTACCCTCAGAGGAATGTTCTTATTCCGCAGGGCTAGAAATAAAAGTGTGTACATATACATGAGGGAATGTTAAGTATAATTCAGTTAAATATATTCCTTACTCCTATTTTATTACATAACAGTAAAAGACCTGCTTGTTGATTTGCCTCCTTGTCACCACATTATTTTCTTTTTGCCCTTGCCCTCTGCCACCCACAATATGCCTTACCATGGGCCCCAAGGAGGTGGGGGCCCCCTGTACCTCCAGCAGTTACACCACTGGTTAAACCAAAATCCCCCAAAAAACCTTGCCCTGTCTATGTAAACTCCCTACATTGTTTTAGTTCAGCCTTCTACTTTTAGTTAAAGAGGGTTCTAGGCCAGCCCAGAACATATCTGTAGAGTTAAAATTTCCAGGGCTCCTTTACAAAAGGAAGGGTGCAAGCCAATGTTATAATTCACTGCTGCTTTAAGATATTCTACTATCATTTTGGAATTTTGTGCTGCCTGGGACACTGAAGTATTTGGCCAGTGAATGGTTCTGGGTCCATTTCATATCTTAAGAGATTTACATTCAATGGAATTAGAAAATTAAAACACGTTTGGCTGCATCTTATTGGACATGCCCCAGTGATGATACAGCAAGATATGCCTATTAGACTGCATACTGCTCCACCTCTTCTTTATCTGCAGAGGCTCGGCCTTTCAGGAAACAGAAACCGAATGTCCAGCTTCAAGCTTGTATTTTGTTTAACTAAGTATTATGTCAGTAGCTGCTCGTTGGTGCAGGCTAGAAATAGAAATTGTTTTCTTTGGGGCTGACAAATACAATACTCGGAATCCCACTAACAACTGCCATCCATATTGGATTGTGTCATATTTAGAAAGGGGGTTGGACACCTAGCCAGAATGGCCGTCCTCCATGCTCATTGGGTGAGGCAATAACATTTGTTTACTGAGAGAACATAAAATAAATACATTATTTCCGTAGACTGGCTTCTTTTATGTCTTACCCTGACCGTCCAAGATTAATACTTTGCCATGTGTTTGACACCGCTAAATGATTTTGGCTGCAGCCTTTGTGTTTGGAAGACAGAGCTAAGTCCAGCTGTTTGTCAGCCAACTTCATAAGTGATGGACTTAGAAGCACCTTGTCTGGGACATCTGGGTTCAAAAGCAAAAAAAAAACCTCTTAATTACAGCCCTCTGGATGACGAATGTTCTATATATGTCAGAAGGGATTTGTTTCAGAAAGCCGAGCGAGACGTCAATATACTCGGCAAACGATGTTTACACATGGTGGCTTCTTGTGTAGGTGAAAAGGAGGGAAGGGTGTGGAGAGGAAAGAGGTGCAGTCGAATCTGATGACCCATCTATCCTCGAGAGGGCCCCTATGAACAGCTGTGTGGAGTTTAAAAAAGAAAAAAGAAAAAGTGAAAACCTACAGGCAATTTAAATACCCCGATCCAGATGTTTCTTGGATACACACCCTAAATGTCTTGTGCATGGTTTATTTTGTTTTCTGAAACTATTTTTCACCAGCCTGTTTTCTCAGCTGGAATACTTCTGGGGTAATGTTTTCAAAAAAATATTACATTTGGCATTACAAGAAAACAGCCTTTAAGACATTAAAAGGACAATATCCTTGTTGCTCTTGGCAGAGGAAAGCAGGTCTATAGGAATTTCAGAATTCTGTACCACCCAAAGAATAGGTAAGAGAAATTTTCCACTCTTAAACCCAGTTTACATGGGAATCTGAGAAGTGGTTTACTTGGAAATATAGAAATACAAGCACATTTTCTCTGTTTCCGGACTGTGTGGAGAGGAAGAGCGAGGGTGTCCTGTTTCTGACCTACATTCATACTGTTTTGCTTCATGCAGTAAGTATTGAAAGGACTTTTGAAAATTAGAAGCCACTGGCCAAGGTTTGATGCAAAGCCATATGTCAATAACTTGCTCTACTCCCTCCACATCAAGAGTATCCTCATCACAGCTAACCTTAACTCTTTCTCGCCAAGAATTCCACTGCCTGTGCTTTTTTTAATGCGTTACCTTCCCTAAATTTACCTGCTTCATCAGTCATTTTGAAATTATGGGGCTCCCCCCACTGAAGTGCTCAGAGCAATGCCAAGTGGGGTTCAGGCTGAATATTGGGTAGAATGCTAATCGGTCTCCTTGATGCACCAGAACACCCAGCTTGAAGGTCAGTTAGGTTGGGATTTAGGGTGGAAGCCTACCTTCTGTGCCACAGTGTACTTCTTTTAGGAGACTCTTCATATCTTATGCTCATTTATTTTCCACAAACAATAGCATACATATCAACCTCACTTATACAATAAGTTATTTTACACATCTACTTGGTATTACCATTTTGAGCGTATCTACAACTAGGACTTGGCTTATAACCAGCTTTGCCAAATGCTACATTGACCATAAGACAGTCCTGACTCCTACAACCTCACAGACACCAATACATATCAGTCAAGTAATTGACCCCAACAGTCCTAACTTAACTTATGCTGCCCATCCACAAACTAATAAAAGCCACGATTTCACTTCACTTAGTGGCTCAAAAGCCTTTTCTGAGGATTTCCCAAAGACCTGCATAATCTTGATTCTGACTTGCCTGTCCATGGACTATGTTCCTACCATTTGTGCCATTCCTTTAATTTACCACCCCTTCCAATTTGTCAATCCTTCTAGTTTGTCCTGACATGGGGACCCACCCAGGAGGCTTGGGTCCACATTCATCTTGCAATAAAAAGATCCCAAAAAATATCCCTGGAAACAGTCACAGATGTCCGCTTTTTATTATGGTCTCTGTATGTTTTGCTCCACCTTCCAAAAACTTTCTGTATGAGTGTGTATATCTCCACTTTGGTATGTACATTTGGTAGGTGTGATCTGCTACATAAATGCAAGGAAATAATGATGCTTTTATTATGGCTCTGAAATGGAAGAACTGCTAATACCCTATATTAGGGATGTACGGGCCGGCCCAATACCTGCTGGACCCGCGGGTAGGTCAGGTTTGGACAATCTCGCATCCACCTGTGCAGGTGGCGTGTGCTGGTCAAGCTTTTCTTTCTGCTCTCCCTACCCGCCACCTTCAAATGGCAGCTTCTAACGTTAAAGCAGTGACCTGCTCGCCCCACGCAGGTCTATAAAGGGAAGTCGGGCTTCTCGAATCTGCCCCGTTTCAAGAAAATTTGTGAAACATATCAAAGTCTATGGGTAACATTTTTGTAAAGTACATTAGAGTCTATGGGCAACTTTCTTGTCTACTGTGACATTTCTGTCCACCATGCAACATTTTGTCACACATGCAACATTTTTTTGTTGCACGCAAAATTTCTTGCGTTGACTAATTTTTGCCATCGACAAAAAACAGAAATACGCCGCAAAACCATACAAGATGAGAAAGACACGATTTTTATCTAACCAGTAACTAATAAAGAAACCCAGAGAGTAGTGATGGGCGAATTTGCGCCGTATTGCTTTGCCGGAAAATTCGTGAATTTTGCGCGAAATTCGCAAAACGTTTTTTTGACGCCGGCAGCCGTTTTTGACGCCGGCGTCAGTTTTTTTTTTACGCCGGCGCCTGCCGAATAAATTCGCCCATCACTACCAGAGAGGTCTTTTCCCTAAGAAAACAAATAAAACTAATTTATTAACACATATGTAGAGTCTAACGATACAGTAACATCTGTGAACTTCTGAAAGGATCTGGGGGATTGATGGGCAAAATATACTGTACTTACCAAATGAGTAACACACACAAGGAGCTACTCTCAGCTTTCCTGCTCACTTCATATCTCTTACCATAGAGAAGGCACCAGATGTCAAATATTTCTCCATGTGGGGTGGGGGGTGCAAAGTAAAATAAACTTTCAATAGACAGGCTGGCAGTATCTTCAGGTGTGAGGAGAGGTTTTACCGCAATATAAACCCTGCTGGTTTTTAGTGTTCATAAATTCAACTGACAGGTTCAGAAAGGAAAAATAGGAAAGACGATTAAAAACATACTGGTACCAATGTAATAATATACTGTACGTGAACATTTGCACTCACATTTGTACCATATGTGTTTGCATTATACCCCATTACACTGTCTCTGGTGCATCAGATTTCATTGTTGTAGAACATATGCAGGCTGGGCATTTGTTAAATAACTATTCAGTGGAGGCCATAGGTGTCCTAATTTGTGTGTTTTCTTACTTTCTGCCTATGAAGCAGTTGACCTAGGGCTAAAGTCTTAATAATATTATTTTTTTTAAAACTACTATTTATACATATATTTTAGATATACTGTAATAATATGTGTTTGGTTTGAAAAAGTTGAAAGTTGGATGGAAATTGGTCATGTTCAACCTTTTCCTAATATGGGGGAGCTAACAGTACAAAAACTACGTGGAGGAGCAGGGGTAGCAAGGAGTACCAAGGGCCCACAATGGCTTTGATTCAAAATGTCAATAAATGTATGCAAAGTAGATTATATTCCCCAAGGTTGGGGTAACTGACACTGGCTAACATTATTTCTTCACAAGTAGCAGCTATCAAAACACTGACTGTATCATAGCCCTTAGTAGTTTTTCTTTCAGTTGCTCTATAGAAAATAATTTGACTATACATTTGCCTATTTTGTGACTTCAAAAAGGTCAGTCATCACTTTCTTCATGATTAAATACTGATACCAGTAGACTTCTGTCCTACAATGTGCAAGTGGCAACCAACTCTTCTGGGGGGGGGGGGTTGAATGTCCATCAATTTAATGTTATCAAAACATACATTCTCTCCTTTTGAAGATTAATCCTACTTTCATCCAGTTTTCAGCGGTTTCCTGTTATATTCGGAGAAGGACTTTATTAGGGGGATCTTCTGCAATTTAAACAACCTGTCTTCATACTTTTATTATGATGGAGACCGTGTCTCTAATCTGCTTTCAGGTTTGATCTTTCTTTCCAGCTTTTGCCTTAACTCTGTATGTAGATTGAAGACCATGTTTTCTGTTCTTGACTATATGCAAAGTCGATAAAAGCTGCCGACAGACCGATGGCTCGTGTGTGGGGCCATCTGACAGGCAACGCCTATCGATATCTGCCCAAAAGTCATCTAGATCTCGATCGGGCAGGTTAAAAAATCCTGTCGTATCGCGTCCGCATCTGTGCGTGTATGTGGACTCGAAATCCGTCCGCCTGTATCGGGTGCATTATGATCCGACCGTTGGGCCCTAGGGCCCATGATTAGATTAGCCCAATATTGCCCACTTCAATGTGGGCATATCAGGGAGAGATCCACTCATTTGGCAACGCCAAACGAGCGGATCTCTACGTCTATGGCCACCTTAGAGGCCACATCTACTTATCTTTCATTCTGCTGAATGTGATCTTTGGAATCAATCAATCAACATGGATGCAAGAAACACCAGTTACACCTGTACCATTTTTAAAGGAGAAGGAAAGGTTAGGCACCCCAAGTGATTGTATTCCCCTGACACCTTGGGCCAGAGATCCTATCAGCAGAAAACTAAACTGAGCTGGGGTTCTTTCAGTGAGCAGCACAGAGCCATCCTCTTCCTGCTTCTTCTTTCTTCTTGAGGACACATGCGCATTAGAGCGAAAAGCTAAACTCGAACGAAAAAGCCGTCTATTTCATTCTACTGCACATGCTTCTGCCCTGGGAAATTGGAAAAGAGAAGAAGTGAAGAAGACAATCGTTCAGTGGTGCTCGCTGGGGGTGCCTAACTTTTGGAACGCTAAGTGTAAATGACTTTCCTTATTCTTTAAGAAATGTATTAGTATGTACCAAACTGTCCACTTAACTTATAAGAGAGTTGTTTGTACTACTTGGACACTTCGATACTTCAACTCTGTTTTTCAACCTCAACTGAAGGGCTGCAGGTTGGGTGGCATTAATTATAAAATGTTATGTTGTTATTATACCCTGTAGATGCCACCATGCACTACTATACTTGCTACTTCCAACTCCCCCAACTGCACAATTAAACCCCACATTACTGTAACTAATTCTTTATAACTTTTCTCGCTATTTCTTTGTATGTTTTACTATTATACTTCTTTACTTGACCCTGAAAGATCCTTTTCCCCATTTATCCTTACAGGACACAATAGCATTACTCATCTCCATGAATGTTAAACCATCAGGTTTTCTTTCATCAAGCACCAAGGAACAGAGAGCTCTGAAATTGAGCTTAAGTAAGCGTACAGCTAAATCCGCTACTTCTTGGCTTCTGTGAGTGCTGGAGTAATGAGAGCAAAGAAGGATTAATGCATATTACACAGTCCATTAGGCTTCCAAAGGGACAAGATAAGATTAGGGTAAAACTTTCAACATGTCTCCAGCCTGGAGAAACAGGCCTCAGTTTCCTGTGTTTAGGGTGCCCTACCACTATTATAAATCCCATCACTATTGAATATATGTATCCTCCATCACAGATACAAAACCTGGGCTTTCTGAGAAGTGGACTGTACTGTGAAGATTTAATTGGTGTCTATGTATAATTTATAAAGGATCACAATAGTGCTGCCTTGCAGCATAGGTGTGTTCAATTTGATTCTACCCAGAGTACAACCTGCAAATAGTTTGTAAGGTCTCCCTGTGTCTGCATGGGTTTTATTCAAGTTTTTTGTTTCCTCCCACACTTCAAAAACATACAGGCAGTTGAATTGCCCTGTGATTAAATTAACCATAGAGTGTTCATATTTGTAAGCTGTAAGTTGGTAATGTCATTGGCAGGCCCTTCCCACTCCATGATGTCAGCTCCGTTAAAAGCAGGTTCAGATTCAATTTAAAGTAAGGGTCTGTGGACGAGGGCAGGTATAGGTCATTGGTTTTGTGACCCATAAACAACAATTGAACTCTCTGCACTAATGCTATCACTCCTGCCCCCGATGCAAGAAGGCCCGGACTGGCAATCTGTGAGTTCTGGCAAATGCCAGAGGAGCTGCTATAAGGTTCCATAGAAAGTCAGTATTTAGTGGGCTAGTGGAGGCTGGTTGGGGCTCTATGTGGGCTGATTGGGCCTCTGTGTATCTGAAATGCCAGGGCCTATTTTAATTCTCAGTCCGGACCTGCAAGTACAAGAGGGCTATTTGCAGGTGGACAGCAGGAGATTTGTCACCAAAGTTCCCTCTAATTCCTTTTCAGCTATGTGCGCAAAAAGATAATTTTGTGCGCACATTTTATACCTGTGTGCTTCGTTTTTAAAAACTATATGCTCAGATCAGAATCCAAACACACTTTGGTGATTTCACTCAACATTCTTTATGCGCACCACAATTTGTTGTGTGCGCTGCCCTCAAAACTTGCATGAGCTCACAAAGGGAACATTGTTTGTCACCATAGGTGTCTGCAAGAATAGAAGAGCCCCTCTCTACTAGAACCTAATTAACTGGGCCCCCTTTGCATAAGGTGGCCATAGATGCAAAGATCCGCTCGTTTGGCGATGTTGCCAAACGAGCGGATCTTTCCCCGATATGCCATTAACAGGCATGGCTATATCGGGGGTAATCTGATTGTTCGGCCGTATGGCCGAACGATCAGATTACGATGTGCCATGAGCTCCGGCGGGATCGGTCGGGTCAAAATCAAACCTGACCGATCGACCAAACGACCGATCTCCGCTGGGCGAAAGATGTCGGCACACGCCACACACGATCCGAAAATCGTACGAATCATCGATTCGTACGATCGGATCTGTGTGTCTATGGCCACCTTTAGGCCCACCCTCATTGTGGCATCAATTCACAAATGAATAGAAAGAAATGATTCCAAAGAAATAAAACATGTTCATCTTTTGAGCAAATACAGTAAATGGTGTTCATATGGTACCGCGCATGCTGACCCCCCCCCCCACACACACACACATACACAGACACACACAGACACACACACTCACTCCCCAGGCTTCATGTGCTGTGTAATTCCAGACACCCACGTAATTTCAGGGATCATTTTGCAATACTAAATAATCCCAAAAGGAATAATAAATAGGCACTGAAAGGAAAAAAGAGATGAGCGCAAAGTGGGTTTCATGAAAAAAAAGAACTCAAGACTTCATCCGGATTTCCAGTGGAGTTCTAAGTACTGGCGTATAGTATAAAATAACAAATATTACACTCGTATGATAGAAATGAGACCAGGCTTGTAAGAGGTTAAATTCCTAGTTAAAGAGCCAGGCGTTCATTAAGTTTCTTACGGTGATTCTCATGTTTCAGACACGTAAATTAGTAGATTAACAGGCTCCTAATAACATTTTTGGTTATTTTTAGAAATTGAAGCTTTGAGCCATAAATAATGCATTTCTAACCCCATCAAATAAATAGTACAGTACAACAACAGCTGAAAGACCGTCGGTTGGACTTTAGGGCTCATAGCCCTGCCACATCTAAGTATGCCAATGTGTGGATAATCCATTTAGGAAAAAGTTCAGAGGGAACAAATCTAACACCGTAATTACACCCGTTTTTCTTCATTTTCTTTCCCCCCCCTCATAGATGTATCTGTGTGGCCTCCAGAGGTCCCAGTGGTTTAGCACGATTCCTTTCTATTCCATGGAATAATTACCATTATAATAAAATTATCCCTATACTATGGTAAATATCCCACTTGTAATTCTGCCCTGTCCCATGGAAAATATTATAACGTACTTTTGCCAACCGTTGCAACCGTCATGGTTTGGAATCCAGCAAATAATGGCAAGGTGGGACTATGTGTGCTCCAGGGCCATTTGGGTTTCTGTATTATAGACAGAGCAAGGGAGAGTATGTGTATTATACACAGAGCAGGGGAAATTTCTGTATTATACACAGAGCAGGGGAGAGTATCTGTATTGTACACAAAGCAGGGGAGAGTATGTGTATTATACACAAAGCAGGGGAGAGTATCTATATTATACACAGAGTGGGGGAGAGTATGTGTATTATACACAGAGCAGGGGAGAGTATGTGTATTATACACAGAGCAGAGGAGAGAGTATCTGTATTATACACAGAGCAGGGGAGAGTATGTGTATTATACACAGAGCAGGGGAGAGTGTCTGTATTGTACACAGAGCAGAGGAGAGAGTATGTGTATTATACACAGAGCAGGGGAGAGTATGTGTATTATACACAGAGCAGGGGAGAGTGTCTGTATTATACACAGAGCAGAGGAGAGAGTATGTGTATTATACACAGAGCAGGGGAGAGTATGTGTATTATACACAGAACAGGGGAGAGTGTCTGTATTATACACAGAGCAGGGGAGAGTATATGTATTATACACAGAGCAGTAGAGAGTATGTGTATTATACACAGTGCAGGGGAGATTGTCTGTATTATACACAGAGCAGGGGAGAGTATACTGTATGTATTATACACAGAGCAGTAGAGAGTATGTGTATTATACACAGTGCAGGGGAGAGTGTCTGTATTATACACAGAGCAGGGGAAAGTATCTGTATTATACACAGTGCAGGGGAGAGTGTCTGTATTATACACAGAGCAGTAGAGAGTATATGTATTATACACAGTGCAGGGGAGAGTGTCTGTATTATACACAGAGCAGGGGAGAGTATCTGTATTATGCACAGAGCAGGGGAGAGTATATGTATTATACACAGAGCAGTAGAGAGAGTATGTGTATTATACACAGAGCAGGGGAGAGTGTCTGTATTATACACAGAGCAGTAGAGAGTATGTGTATTATACACAGAGCAGGGGAGAGTATATGTATTATACACAGAGCAGTAGAGAGTATGTGTATTGTACACAGAGCAGGGGAGAGTGTCTGTATTAATTTACTTAGTGCTTGATGTTTATTTGTGCTCTATACAGTTTAATTGGATAGTGACACACACATTGGAGTGCTGAAAAAGAATTATGTGGGGTTCTTTTTTTTTTTCCTCAAATGAATCTGTTTGAAAGAAATGTGGTGTTTGGCTCCAATACAAACATAACAATGAGCAAAAGCACAATTAACTTCTGCTCTCACTCCATTTCTCCACTTCTCACAGAAACATTCCAACTCGCGCACAGGCTCCATCTCCCGCAATGAACTCCCTCATCCCCCCCTTTACTCTGACATGAGTCCCACCACTATCACTGCCCAATGCAGACTCTACTCTTTTGTCCCTTCTGCATTGCTGTCCAGTATAACGTCGTCCTTTGGACTGTATATTTCACCTATATATACACTAATATATCTACTGATAGATGGGTGCATCAGGAGGAAATGTCAAAAAGACTAGAACATGTGAAGGTAAAATAAGTCCAGGACCAGATGATATTTATGGCAGGGTACTAAGTGAGTTTAACTCTTTTGGGTCTGGTGTGGTGAGAAGAGATTTGCAATATTGCTGATGTGGTGCCACTTTAAAAAGTAATCCTGTTCTCAGACTGAAAACTATAGGCCAGTTAGTCTGATATCACTGTTATACAGACTTTAGGAAAGAGTAAAAATAAATGCTTTAAAACATTGAAGGTCATAATACTATGTGTTTGTGCCAGCATAGTGTAAGCTTAATAGATCTTGCCAGATTAAAGGGGTGATGCATTTTTAGGTAACTTTTAGTATATTATAGAGTGGCCAATTCTAGTCAACTTTTCTTTTGGTCTTCATTATTTTTTTTTATACATTTTGAATTATTTTGCTTCTTCTTTTTCCTAATTCCTTCCAGCTTTTAGATGGGGGTCACTAGCAGGAACCAGTGGCGTAACTAGAGTGCGCCAGCCCCCCTTGCAAAAAAATCTCCAGAGGTGCCCTGTCGCATTCCGATCCCCATCTTCCTGCCTACGTCACATCTCGCTTCTGCTCGGCCCACGCCCGGTCCACTTCGCGGCCAGACTTTACTCACTCCTGTGCGACTTGCGTCCCCCTTCCTCGCCACAGGTAAGAGAGCGGCTGGGGAGGAAGCAGACCCCACAGTCCAGGCCCCCCTGTGATTGCGGTGTCTGCTTCCTCTATTATTACGCCACTGGCAGGAACCACGACTCTGGGATTGTAGTTGATGTGATCTACTTAAGACTTTGCTTAAAGCATTTGATACAGTACCACACAGACAGTTACTGGTTAAATCAAGGAATATTGGTCTGGAATATAATTATACTTGGATTGAGAATTGGCTGAAGGATACATTACAGAGAGTAGTAAAAAATGGCACATTTATATATTAGACCAGTGTTGTCAGTATTGGAGTACTGTCCTTACCCATTTGCTTTTTTACTTGTTTATTAATGACCTGGTGATGGACCTTGTAAGTACTGTCTTTATTTTTGCTGATGATACTTAATTGTACAAAACTATACGTTCCATGCAGGATGCTGCCTCTTTGCAGAGTCATTTGACTGATAAACGAGGTTAAACAGTTTGGTAGAAATAATATAAATGTGGCTTATAAATTAAAGTGTGTTGGGGGTACCATAGTTAAGAAGCATCTGAGGATTTTTGTAGATAACAATCTTGTAACTCGAGGCAGTGTCACTCAGTGGCCATTAAAGCAAATAAAGTTGTGTCTTGCATGAAAAAGGGCATAAACTTACTGTCATGGGAAAACGCATCAGTTAATAGTGCTGCTCCAGCTGAATTCTGCACTGAAATCCATTTTTCAAAAGAGGAAATAGATTTTGTTATATTCAATTTTAAAATCTGACACGGGGCTAGACATATTGTCAATTTCTCATCTGCCTCCAGTCATGTGACTTGTGCTTTGATAAGCTTCAATCACTCTTTACTGCTGTACTGCAAATTGGAGTGATATCATCAACCACCCCCCCATCAGTCTAACAAAAGAACAATGGGAAGGTAACCAGATAACCGCTCCCTAACACAAGATAACAGCTGCCTGGAAGATCTAAGAACAGCACTAAATAGTAAAAGCCAAATCCCACTGAGACTGATTCAGTTACATTAAAGGGATACTGTCATGGGAAAAAAAAAAAAATTCAAAATTAATCAGTTAATAGTGCTGCTCCAGCAGAATTATGCACTGAAATCCATTTCTTAAAAGAGTAAACAGATTTTTTATATTCAATTTTGAAATCTGACATGGGGCTGGACATATTGTCAATTTCCCAGCTGCCCCAAGTCATGTGACTTGTGCTCTGATAAACTTCAATCACTCTTTACTGCTGTACTGCAAGTTGGAGTGATATCACCCCCTCCCTTTTTCCCCCAGCAGCCAAACAAAAGAACAATGGGAAGGTAACCAGATAGCAGCTCCCTAAAACAAGATAACAGCTGCCTGGTAGATATAAGAAAAGCACTCAATAGTAAAAATCCATGTCCCACTGAGACACATTCAGTTACATTGAGAAGGAAAAACAGCAGCCTGCCAAAAAGCATTTCTCTCCTAAAGTGCAGGCCCAAGTCACATGACCAGGGGCAGCTGGGAAATTTACAAAATGTCTAGCCCCATGTCAGATTTCAAAATTGAATATAAAAAATATGTTTGTTCTTTTGAGAAATGGATTTCAGTGCAGAATTCTGCTGGAGCAGCACTATTAACTGATTCATTTTGAAAAAAAAAAAAATTCCCATGACAGTATCCCTTTAAATAGGAGAAATAACAGCCTGCCAGAAATTAATTCCATCCTAAAGTGCAGGCACAAGTCACATGATTGGGGCCGCTGGGAAACTGGCAAAATGTCTAGCCCCATGTCAGATTTTAAAATTGGATATAAAAAAATCTGTTTGCTCTTTTGAGAAATGGATTTCAGTGCAGAATTCTGCTGGAGCAGCACTATTAACTGATGCGTTTTGGAAAAAACATGTTTTTCCATGAGAGTATGCCTTTAAAGGATAAAAACATAATTTTGCCTCTTTATAGGTCCCTGGCAGGACTGGTATTCAAAATAGGCCCTGGCATTCCTAATACATAGAGGCCCAAACAGCCCCCACCAGCCCACTAGTCACTTTCTATGGCATCTTACAGCAGCCCCTCTGGCATTTGCCAGAACCCATAGATTGCTAGTTCGGGCCTTGTCCCTGGTAAGGTCTCATCTGGAGTATGCAGTGCAGTTTTGGGCCCCAGTCCTTAAACATTCATTAATCAACTAAACTTGGTAACGTTGATAGGAATTTTAATTATGAGGAAAGAATTTGAGGTTGGGGATGGGGTTATTTTTTTTGGAGAAAAGGCGCTTATGAGGGGACATGATTACTCTTTATAAGTACATTAGAGGACGTTATAGACATGTAGCAGGAGATCTTTTTTTTTACCATAAAAATGATCACCGCACCCTTTATTCTGTTGATGCTTTTAAGAGGGGCTTGGATGATTTCTTGGACAAGCATAAAATCCAAGGCTATTGTGATACTAAAATCTGCAATGATGAGGGTGGAAAAAAACTCCATCAAATTCATCCTTTTTCTCTATATGATCCTACCTAAGTGCTAGTTGCTCCAGAGAATGAATCCTCTTTTTACAAATCTCTTTACTGCCCCTAACTGCTCTGTGTTATCACCTGTTACTGAAATAGCAAATCTGCAAACGACCAAGTGAAACTCCGTAGCCGCAAAGTTCAGCTTTTTCCCTTTACAAAAGATATTTTACTCTCCATAGATTTTCATAGGGTCCTCCTGAAATAGATTTGTTTCCGCGCATTCTCCTGACTCCTCTTAATAAGCCACATTAAGCAGGGGCTCTCGCTGGAATGTAATTGCTCTCAGCGTCTCCCAGGGTAATTCATTAAGAAACAGATGACGATTGTCCTCATTTGATAGAATCTGCTGTGAAATTAACAGAGAGAGGGAGAGCTGGGGGAGAAAGGGAAACATCAAATCAGAGCAGCAATTACACAAGTGGATTTGACAGAGATAGTGTGTGTGTGTGTGTGTGTGTGTGCGCGCGCGAGAGGATACGGCACCTTCTTTTGTACAAGTGACACACTTAGGTTCTGCAGAATCTACTAAGCATAATAGTCCAGCCCTTTTGCATTTAAATGGCATCAATGTAGCCCACCCTTGAGTGTGCTTTCGCTGTGTATTTGATGCAGTGTGTGACCAGGCTATCTGTGCCCGGGACCCCAGTGTACCTGTGCAAATCCCGGTACCTGCTGTAGTTCAGTGCAGCAAAGGATCAATTCAGAGAGGTGATTCTTGCAGCAAAATAGCTTGTTTATTTAAAAGAAATAGTTGAAATGAAGGCATTCACAGGCACTTAGATGTCAGAGTAACAGAAACAGGACCCTCTCTTTTCAAGTAAAGTAGCACGATCAGAGTAACACACTCCTGGGTCAAATCCTCATAGGGAGTAGAGTTTTCTGCCCTGGAATAATCAGCTTGGGGTCTTGGCACCCTCACTGGTCCTCACCCACTGAGTCCCTGAGCTAGTGGTGTACACACCCGGCTGTCCTAACCCCACTACTTCTCCTCGTTGGAGTTGAAATTGCGCACTATAAACCCTGAGCCTCTCTATTGCTCCTAGAGCAACTATAACAACCACTTACTATCACTAAATAACTCTATCTTTACCACTGGTAAACCTGGAGCTGTAGTACCTCACAGTGAGGTAAGGTCCAAGGAAAGACCTTGAACACATGGGGCTAAAACCCTTTATACTGTAAAGCAGTGACACCAAGTTAGCAAACCCTGCCTAGAGTAATCCCAGTGGCAGGGTTGCAAGGTTTGCTGGTTTCCAGCCAAATTGGGCTACTAATTCCAATGTCCAGGCGGGTTTTGAAAGTACAAACTAGCTAAGGTTGTTTGGGCTACTTTTTGGGCCTTTGGATGGTTTTTACTTTGGAAACCAGCCAAAGTTTTTTCTTGCCCCAATGTGTCAAGCCTGCATCTCCCAATGCATGTTGGGTAATATAGTTTTTGTTTAACAATTTGCCGACTGCCAAGTTTTATGTAAGACTACAATATCCAGCATGCAATGGGACTGACTTATGTAAAAGGTGGGAAATACCAGATTTTGGGCTCTGTATTCTCGAATTTTCCAGTGACTTTACTCAATTTCAGATAATTTTGGGGCAAAAATCTACTGGCCACCAAAATGTCTAGAGGTTGAATTGTTTTACCAATATTTATTGAAATTGTATATGTATTCTGCCCCCCCCCGAAGGGGGAAAATGTACAAATAAGGATTATTTTCACATATATTAATTTATTTTTTAGACTTTTTTTCACTGCACATGTTGTGTCATTTTGGGCTACTTTTGAAGTGCCTCTTGGCTAGTTTTGGGCTGACTTTGGCTGGTTTTGAAAATTAGACCTGGCAACCCTGCCCAGTGGACTCAGGAAGGGAGACATAGTTGCCTGGGCATACTAAAGGACCACCTAGGTGTCCAAATACTAAGGGGGAACAGCCTGAGTAAAATACTCCCAAGTCTATACCCAAAAGCTGTTTTTTTGTATCTTGGAAGAAAATATAATCCTAAATATTGATCTTGCTGTTTATATTCCCTGCACTAATGGTTCTGACTCACCAAACAATGTACAGAAGCCAGTTTAGTAGCAGAAGAAGAAATACTGACTTTTGCCACATTGTTTCGAAAGTCAAAACGGAAAGCGATACACAGCAACTGCTTTCTGCTGCAACTGCATTTACAAAAAACTTAAAAGCCATTGGGGTATATTTATTAAGAGAGAAGTTAGAGATTGCCACAGTCCGCCACTCTCCATTCATTTCTATAGGATTTTGAAAGGCGTATTTATCAAAGGATACTCTTTTAATCCCATAGAAATGAATGGAGAGTGGCAGAATTTCACTCTAGAAGTGATCTCTAACTTCACTCTTTGATAAATATACCCCATTGACTTTTCTATAGAATATATCATGGACGTTTAAGAGAGAGGGGCAAATTCACTAAGATTCGTAGTTGCGCCAGGTGTAACTTCGCCGCACTTCGCCACACTTCGCCAGGCGTAGTTTCGCCAGCGCTTCGCAAATTCACTAAAATCCGAAGTTGCGCTCAGGGGCAGCGTAAGGTTGCGAAGTTGCGCTAGCGTTGCTTCGCTAAGTAAAGCGAAGTAACGAAAATGCGAAGTAACGCTAGCGTTCGGCGCTTCGGCGCTTAGTGAATTTGCCCCAAGGGGTCATTTACACCAAATATCCCATACATGCATTGAAAGGCAGTCCGTGAACTTCCATATAGTTGCAATTAAAGGGATCCTGTCATTGGTAAACATGTTTTTTTTCAAAACACATCAGTTAATAGTGCTATCCCAGCAGAATTCTGCACTAAAATCCATTTCTCAAAAGAGCAAACAGATTTTTTTTATATTAAATCTGACTCGGGGGTAGACATTTTGTCAATTTCCCAGCTGTCCCCAGTCATGTGACTTGTGCCTGCACTTTAGGAGAGAAATGCTTTCTGGCAGGCTGCTGTTTTTCCTTCTCAATGTAACTGAATGTGTCTCAGTGGGACATGGGTTTTTACTTTTGAGTGCTGTTCTTAGATCTACCAGGCAGTTGTTATCTTGTGTTAGGGTAGGGACACACTGGGCGATTTGGGGAGTTTTAGTCGCCTGGCGACTAATCGCCGCGACTTTTCTCCCCAAATGCCTCCCCTCGCTCTGCGCCTGGCTAAAATGAAAAATCGCCTGCGCTAATCACACGCGGCGATTCGTTTTCCGAAGTCGCCCAAGTTTCCTCGTGAGGCGACTAGTCGCGGCGATTAGTCGCCAGGCGACTAAAACTCCCCAAATCGCCCAGTGTGTCCCTACCCTTAGGGAGCTGCTATCTAGTTACCTTCCCATTGTTCTTTTGTTTGGCTGCTGGGGGGAAAAGGGGAG
Source organism: Xenopus laevis (assembly GCF_017654675.1). Lineage (NCBI taxonomy): Eukaryota > Metazoa > Chordata > Amphibia > Anura > Pipidae > Xenopus > Xenopus laevis. The sequence goes on from NC_054388.1 coordinate 34,756,105, forward strand.
GGGGGTGATATAACTTGCAGTGCAGCAGTAAAGAGTGATTAAAGTTTATCAGCGCAGAAGTCACATGACTTGGGGCAGCTAGGAAATTGACAATATGTCTAGCCCCATGTCAGATTTCAAAATTGAATATCAAAACATCTGTTGAAATGGATTTCAGTGCAGAATTTTGCTGGAGCAGCACTATTAAATTTTCCCAGTACAGTATCCCTTTAACACTAATTGCTTCTTTCTGCCTCTTATTCTGCATTTGTACCTATACAGGTATGGGATCCGTTATCCAGAAAGTTCAGAATTAAGGAATGAACATCTCTCATAGACTCCATCATTATGAAATAATTCAACATTTTAAAAATGATTCCCCTTTTATCTGTTATAATAAAACAGTACCTTGTACTTGATCCAAATTAAGATAAAATTAACCCTTATTGGAAGCAGAACCAGCCTATTGGGTTTATTTAATGTTTACATGATTTTCTAGTAGACTTAAAGGAATGAAGATCCACATTACAGAAACATCCATTATCCTAAAAACCCCAGGTCTCCAGCATTCTGGATAACAGGTCCCATACCTGCATATATATAGGCACTCACAGGATTTTCACACAAAAGTCAACATGGATAAAAAGCAAAAAAGGTTTATTAATCCAATGTTTCAGTCCCACACAGAAAAAAAAAAAAAAAAAAAAAAATATATATATATATATATATATATATATATATATATATATATATATATATATATATAAAATCACTCACTAGTATATACACTAGTATAAATACAGTATAGACAGCAGTCTGCATCAATTATTGCAGTGCATTTTCACCAAAAGATAAATACCAAATAGAGCGCCCACACATCACAACTGTGATAATGCTTGAATTATGGGGAAAACTACTATATTTTGGGATAAAAACTTTTATTGTTTTTTTTTTTAAGTTGTCTTTAAAGGCCCTAATAATTGTTGATTATTTTAATTATTAATTAATTATTGGCTTCCCACAGTCACCATCGCTATAAAATGAAAGTTGAAGTCCCCCTTACACTGGGCCATTTTAATAAATAGACAAAAGTGGCAGTGGCCCAGGGCTCACCAGCAGACATTTCATCTGCTATAACTTGATCAATGTGTCCATTGAAATAACAGACCCCTCATTCTAACCAACTGGAAGAGCTCATTTACTTTTATATCAGGGCAAATATTCCTCAACAATATTTAGAAAGCAATTATTGGTGATTACTGCTTCCATCACTGCTGGTTCACAGTAGGGTGCCAACTTCAGGAAGCACATGCTATTTGTTTATTCTCTGCCTTATTCTATTAATAGAGATGGGCGAATTTGGGCTATGGAAAATTCGCAAAATGCCACCGGCATCTTGTTTTTGGCACTGCGGAATGTTTGCGGCAGTTTAACGAATGTATTCGCCCGTGGTGAATCACGGGAATTCACAGCGAATTCGCACCTGGCGAATAAATTCGCCCATCACTATTGGAATATAGTCCGACAGCTGTGGGGACCCACCAATGAGATCCATTCCCTGGGCCTGCCGGTACTGCCTGTACAGTTTACTTTATAGACTGGGTTCTCCTGTTTTCTAGGGTCTAGTGCAGGGATCCCCAACCTTTTTTACCCGTGAGCAACATTCAAAAATAAAAAGAGTTGGGGAGCAACACAGGCATGCAAAAAGTTCCTGGGGTGCCAAATAAGGGCTGTGATTGGCTATTTGATAGCCCCTATGTGGACTGGCAGCCTACAAGAGACTCTATTTGGCAGTGCATCTGGTTTTTATACAACCAAAACTTGCCTCCAAGCCTGGAATTCAAAAATAAGCAGCTGTTTTGAGGCCACTGAGAGCAACATTGAAGGGGTTGGGGAGCAACATGTTGCTCACGAGCTACTGGTTTTGGATCACTGGACTCTAGTGCTTGTGGTGCAACTATGGATAATTCTTTCTTTATATAGCAAGTATATATATATATATAGCACCACCCACGGCCATAACGGAATCCAGAATGCAGAGGGGGAAACCCAGAAGGTGACAATTGCAATCTACATTTTTACACATAACTGCAGGAAATAATGACACAGGATATACTTATCAAGGTATATCCTTTGTCTTAGAAACAGATCTAATTGTGGGAAAAGTGTTTGTTGTTTTAAAGTGCAGTGGGTTTTGTTTGCCTTCGGTGAATTATCGCGGCCTCTGCTACACGACAAATATGACTGTTGACTTTCTCTGTGATGAATGGAGCCTGGTGCATATGGTTGCCACCTAGCCGGTATTTTATTTAAAAATGATGGTTGATCCCAATGTTATTAATAGGGAAAAAAGATAAATATATAGGAAGGCCGGTATTTTTTTCTAGTGGCAACCCTACTGCCACATACTGACCTCATGTCTCAGGGCTATCATGATAGAATAAATGGAATAAATGTTCTATAATATAATATATAGCGCGGATCTCTATGCCCGAACGGAAAGGGCACCTCTCCTTGTAGCATCAGTTCTGCCTCAAATTACATGCCAGCTTCAGCAAATGATTTATATGAATGCCTTTATAAACCCAGAGTTGGCATTAGAAAGGCAGAAGAGACTTGAGTTCCCCTTTGGCTGTGAGATGGTTAAACCTGTCAGTTTCTCACCAAAGGGGGGGAGAGTGAAAAAAAGTCATTTCTTTTAAAATTGAAAAATTGTAGAGGCTTCTGATAAGATATTATGTGTAAAAAGTTGCACATAAATTTCTACCTGTCATCTCCCACTGTGGGACGTAAGCCAGCAGCGCAGCCAGAGGCGAATCTGATCACTTTAGTATAGATTGTGTGAGGCTCACTATTAAACTCTCGGGCTGCCAGATTAGCGCTAACTCATTGAGGCTTTAAGGAATTACTGCAGCTAATATCGGCCGAGCAGAATTGTTCTACCGGGAAAATACATCTTTATTGCTGAGAAATGGTGGACGCAATGTATTCTTCCTCCATAATCTCCTTGCATGCTCCCTATTCGGACTTTCCACTTAGGATATTATTCCTATTCCTCCCAAATCTCCTCCAACTGTTCCTCTCCAGTCTCCTGCTGTGAGTTGCCTGGGTAGCAAGAGGTGGGAAATATTAGAAATATATAAAGGGGTGATATTAAACCAATAAAAGAGATACCAATAATTTTCTTATATATTTTGACATTTGTTTTTTTTTAAAAGTTTTTATTTTTCAATTTCAAAAAACCAAAAAAAAGGGAGGGGGGGGGGTACAGAAGGAAAGAGGGGAGGGGGGATTCCAGGTACAAACAAATCGCAAGAGGTATCACATCACACAACCATTCTCACAGACAATTTGCAAGTCACATCAGTGCATTAGAGAAGAGGTTGGGTACAATCAGCTGAGTTCCAGCAACCATGGTATACATTAAGAATTGGCCTATGTCCACTCATCCCAAATCTTCCCATACTTGCTCGGGCACCCTCTAGCTAGATACGTCAGTTGTATGAGTGGGAGATGCTTGTTAATTAGGTCTAGCCAGAATCGAAGGGAAGGTGGTTGCGGATCCATCCATTTCATAAGTAAAGCTTTTCTCGCATAAAACAGCAAGGATCTCCACAGATCCCTTTTGGCATTTATCGGGACAACATCGTCTATCACCCCTAGTATACAGACTTGCGGAGACATTATCTTGGGGAAGGTAGTTTTGTCTTGTATGTGGGACATAACTCTATTCCAGTAGTTACTGATTTGAGGACAGTTCCACAGCATATGTATGTAGTCAGCCTCGTGTTGGCGACATTTTGGGCAATAGGACTTGGCCACATCTCCCATGCGGCTTAGGCGTAATGGTGTTATATGAATCCTGTGTAATATCTTAAATTGGATTAGCCTGTCTCTAGTGGCAATAAGATACTGGTACGCTTTATCCGTACATTCCTCCCACTCTTCCATTGTCAAAGTGGGGATATCTACGTGCCAAGCCACATATGCTTTGGCGAATGGTGAGGGAAGTGTAGACAGCAATTTCGCATACAGATTGGCAACCATTTTCTTCCGGTCTGGCGACTTTAGGGTCTCTAAGAAGGGAGACGTGACCAAGTCCACTCTAGATGATGCAAATTGTGTAATAAAGGTATGCCTAAATTGTAGGTATACCAGGGGGTGAACATGGACCCCAGGGTGATTCAGTAAGAATTGGTCTCTGGTGAGCAACTGCCCATCCGGTGCCGCATCTCCCAAAGTTTTGATTCCGGCTCTGGGCAAATTCATATAAGGCAAGATCTGGTGAAAGTGGGGGAGGTGTGAGTTACCCCAAAGGGGTAGATCCGGTGTGAGTAGTGGGTTTTTCAGGCGTGTAAGTCGTAGAAGCGCTATCCAGACCTTGTGTGGGGTGGTGAGAATAGGGTGTCGTACTCTCAGGTCTGCTATTCTCCTATATATTATATATTTTAAGGTTTCAGCTGAGCCCGCTAGGGTGGCTTGTAGTTGAAAATTGGGGTTATTGGGGTCCAGCACGAACCACCAGCTTAAATAATATAGTTGGGAGGCTAAAAAATAAAAATACAAGTCTGGGAAACCCAGTCCTCCTTCACTAATTGGGGCCCTTAGCTTAGATCTGGCAAATCTCGGAGACTTGTTACCCCATATGAACGAGGATTGCATCTGTTCAATATGTCGGAATACTGGTTTGGGGATATATACAGGTGAGTTATGGAGGATGTACAAAAACTTTGGCAGATACACCATTTTGATCAGGTTGATCCTCCCCCATATAGTTAGGGGAAGATTCCCCCACTGCTTAAGTTTGAGCGCCATCGTGTCCGTGATTGAGATTGAGCTCGGTGTATTTAGCACTATCCCTTGAAATAGTAATGCCCAGGTATTTGAAGGAGCTTACCCATTCCAGAGGGGAGGGGGGGTAGTTAACGGGGTCCATGCCGTCATCTATCGGGAAAATGCTGTATTTCTCCCAGTTCATGCGCAGGCCTGAAAAGCCTCCAAATGCGTCTATAATTGCTAACGTAGACTGTAGCGAGGGGCCAGGGTCATTTAGGTACAATAACACATCATCAGCATACAGAGAGATACGCTCCTCCACCCTTCCTAGCTGCAAACCTTCAATACTGTAAGCAGTGCGTATTAAAATAGCCATTGGTTCTATCGCCAGAGCGAACAGTAGTGGCGAGAGGGGGCAGCCCTGGCGGGTACCACGACTCAGCTGAAAAGTACAGGATAATACATTATTGATACTAATGCGGGCCTGGGGGTTTTGATACAGGAGCCGCATCCACGAAATAAACTGGTCGTCTAGGCCGAATCTCGCCATTACTTCCCACAGGTATCACCACTCGACCGAGTCGAAGGCTTTGGCCGCATCTAAAGAGACTACCACCCTAGAGCCCACTACCCTGTGTTTTGCTAGTATATTAGTATACAGTCTCCTGACATTAATATCCGTCGATTTCTCTGGCATAAATCCAGACTGATCCGGGTGTATTATTTCAGTGATAACCTGTTTCAGCCTATTAGCCAGTATTTTGGCCATAATTTTAGTGTCTACATTAAGTAGGGAAATCGGCCTGTATGATCCTGGAAGCATCGGGTCCTTACCCTCTTTATGGATTACTACTATCGTGGCCTCGTGATAAGATTGCGGAAGGGAACCTCGGGCTATCGCATCACCAATGGTTTTGTGCATGTGTGGAGCTATGACATCTGTATGAAGTTTGTACCATTCTGCCGGATAGCCATCAGGACCTGGTGCCTTGTTTGCAGGCATAGAGTTAATGGCCAGGGAAATTTCACCCACAGTGATTGGGGCATTTAGTACTGCTCTCAGGTCATGTGGGAGCCTCGGGATGGGTATATTGTCTAGATACCTATTCAATTGGGAGTGGTCGGTAGTGGTTCGTGTGGTATATATGTCCTGATAATAAGTGGAGAACACTGCAGCAATGCTATGAGGATCTGTGGCTATATTACCAGTCGCCATCCGGGTTCTAGGAACCGCCATAGAGACAGAGTGTGTGTTAGCCAGATAGGCCAATAGCTTCCCATTTTTTTCCCCCTTGTCAAATGTGCGTTGGGTGGCATACAACATTTTCTTCCTAGTCGCTTTAATGCGGGCTCTTTCCAGTTCAGCCTGTGCTGTTTTATACACCTGAAGATTGGCAGGAGAGGGGTCTGCTATATACTGGGACTCAGCCCTAGCGGAAGAGTTTTGCGTTGTTTGGATTTCTTCCGCAGCTTTGGCCCTAGCACCCGCTATGGCACTGATAAGGGTACCCCTCATTGTAGCTTTGAAGGCATCCCATACTACAGGAGGGGCTGTGGACTCATCGTTTAAGGCCCAGTAGTCTGCTACAGCTTGAGCTGATGACTCCGCTACTGTGTCATTGGTTAACCATAGTGGGGACAATCTCCAGGGTTTGGCTACTCTGGGTGAGAGCAATCCTAGGGTGATAAGTAGGGGGGCATGATCGGAGACACCACGGGGTAAATAATGTGCTGTACGCACACATGGTAATAGGTCAGTGGAAACTAGGGCCAGGTCTATCCTGGACATGTTATTGTGCGCAGCAGAGTAGCATGAGAACGTTCTCTCACCCGGGTTTTTCCAGCGCCATATGTCAGTTAGTTGCATGGCCTCTGCCCATTGTGACAGTTTGCTATTATGCGGTGAGGTGATGTTGAGCCTGTCCTTATCCGCCTCCATTGTGGCATTGAAATCTCCCATTATACATAGGGGCGCTATCGGGTGTCTAGCCAGGGTAGTAAACAATAGGTCTAACAGTGAAGGTGCCAGCGGTGGGGGGGCATACAAGCTAATTAGGTTAATAGGTTTGTTCGCTATAAGTAGGGACAGTATAACAAACCTACCATACCGGTCTGTAGTTAGATGAAGTAGCTCAGAGGGGAGATTCTTCCTAATTAGGATTGAGGTGCCCCTAGCGTGTGTGGAGAAGGTGGAGTTATACATCCGCGCCACCCAGGGCCTTTTCAGGGCCAACAACCGCTGCCCCTCCAAATGTGTCTCCTGTAACATTAAAATATGGGGCGAGTGCTTCCGAACGTAATCGAACACCAGGGCACGCTTAAACCTCGTATTTAAACCCCTAACATTCCAACTCATAATACTAAGTGACTCCATCGCAAATTGTAGTAGAATTAGTGACATCAGGTAGCGATGTACCAAAAAGAGACTGTGTACCTGCAAGAGGGGGCGGGAACGGGGTTGGGGGGTAACCTAAAGAAAAACTACTTACATTCCCGTCTAACTTCCTTCCTGCCGGGGCAGGTCTCTGATCCCATAACTAATTTACTTAACTTGATTACAGAGAGTGGTCAGTTGGGTCTAACCAGCTTCCGCTATAATATTAGGCTAACTTTGGGTGACCATATCAGTTCCCATAACATTATACCTGTGGACTGCCTACTCGTGGAAAGACTATAGCCCTTAGTAAGGGGTCAGAACCCCACCTCCAGCCTACCCGGAGACAAAATTCCCCTTTGTGTTCCCCCTATCACCGTAATAAACAGGTCATTTTGCACAACAATCTAGCCAGCAGTATAAGTAGTTAGAAGTAGGCAAACAGTAAGAACAACAACAAGATACAAGACATATACTTGCGGTGTGCAAGCTCCCGGGGACCGTCTGCAGAGGCGTCTGGGTTCCGCCAATGTCCTAAAGCAAGGGCGAAACAGGGGGCGCCGGATCGCTCAGAGATCTTGGTCGCGACCCTCAAGTGCACCTGCATCGCCCCCACCCACATATTGGTGTGCAATGTCCTCACAATATAATCCACAGTCCCAAGCGTCGTCCCAACCTATTAAAGCGAAAGGATCTGGCAGTCCTGCGCATCCACAGTCCATCAAACTCAAAGGAAGAAACAAAGCAAATGGGGTGGGTTGAGGGAGAACAGCAGGGCAGCTACGATAACTCTGTCTCCCCAGGGCTGTCCAGTGAAGCATTCTAGCCTCTAGAGTCTCGGCTTGCGCGTAGGCAGTAGCGGTAGGAGCAGTGCTCAACACTTAGTGTAAGTCTTGAGGGAAGGCCTAGGCCTTGTGCAAAGTTCTGACTATAGGGGCTCAAACCCGAGTCGGGCAAGGTGTTGTACTCACGTCCCCCTATTGGCGGTCTTCCTCCTGCAAATTGTGGTGCCCCCGAGAATCCAGCCACTCCGACGCAGCTCGCGGGGTCGTGAAGAATTGCGCTTTGCCATCAGCTTGCACCCTAAGCTTGGCCGGGTAGAGCATAGCGTAGGCCAGATTCGCTTCCCGCAGTCTGCGTTTGACTCCGACAAACGTTGCACGCACTTTCTGGAGCTCCGCAGAGTAGTCAGGGAACAGATGAATCCGGTTGTTCTGGTAGGTTAGTTGAGGCTGTTGGCGAGAGGCTCTCAGCACTTCATCCCGATCTCTGTAATTCAGGAGTTTAAGCAGGAAGGGCCGTGGTGGGGCCCCAGGGGCCAGCGGCCGAGTAGGCACTCGATGAGCACGCTCCACGACAAACTGAGGAGAGAGTGCGGCCTCAGGGAGATGCTCCCGAATCCAGCGTTCAATAAATTGCGCAGGGTCCTCACCCTCCGCTTTCTCAGGGAGGCCTATCACCCTGATGTTATTCCTGCGCTGTCTGTTCTCATAATCATCCAGCTTGGAGCTGAGCCCGCTGTTTTGGGCCCTTAGTTCTTGTATTTGTTGCGCCAGAGGATTACACATATCCTCCAATCTGGATATCCGTTGCTCCGCTTCGGCCGTCCTTTCCCTCAACGTGTGGAGATCAGCTTGTAGGAGAGACAGGTCTGTTTTTACCTCCTCTATTTTAGTAGATAAGGCCGCTCTACAGTCAGTAATTGCGTTAAGCAGGAGTTGCACTGCTTGATCTTGGAGCCCTGTCGCTGGGCCTGTGGCTCCTTCCTCACGAGGAGGGGAGACTCCGCCATCTTGAGGAGCGTTCCTCGCATATTGCTCCAGCTTTGCGGCAGCGTCTGAACGGGCTTTCTGGGTTCTATTGCCTCCCATCATGGGTGCTGTATGTGGGATAACCGGGGCAGAGGTTGTGGGTCACCCCAAAGAGTTCCTTATGGACTTACAGGATAAATTGGCGCGGAGCTCTGGAAAACACGTCCGTTCAGCTAGCCATGCGGACCACGCCCCCATATTTTGACATTTGTATTGTACTATCCCCCGGTACCTGATATCCTAGGGATTGAAGATTTTCTTCAAAAGTATCATATTTTCTGCTACAAAAGACTGAATTCCTAGGCTGACCTTCTAAGTATAGTATAGAGCCATGCACTCCCCTGCCTTATCCATCCATTATTTTTGAAGTGTTATATGCTTTTAAATTGCATTTAATAAACATGGATTTTAACCTACACAATTGTGCAAATCTACCCTACCATTGAACCAGCGACTTCTGAGTGTGCCTTCAAATGCCTTGCCTCTAAGTATAGACATGTTTGGTCCTAGGGGTCACTCCTATTAAGTTTGGTTAATTATAATGCAATACACATTGTCTTACTGTTTTAGTTGCTGCTTCATTAATTGTGGCTTACTGTATACAGTATATTTATTTAGCTTATTCTTCCTATAACTTCTGTTGAGCAGAATAGCCCTCCATACAACTCCTATTGCTCCATATAACCTTCCCTATAACTCCTCTTATTACTCGATATAACCCTCCCTATAACTCCCCCTATCAGTGTCGGTCTGGGACACCAGGGGCCCACCAAAAACCCTTAGACCAGGGGCCTACTCTAAGTATTATTTTCTTCCTCTCCTCACTCAACCTCTATTCTCTTTTCTTTATATACTATAACCTAGAATTCCATCGATTTAGCCTCTTTATTCTCATATAAATAGGCAATGACCATGAAATAGGCCAAATGTTTAGAAGCAGGAGGGCCCACTGACACCTGGGCCCACCAGGATTTTCCTGGTATCCGGGTGGGCCAGTCCAACACTGCCTCCTATTGCTCCATATAACCCTCCCTATAACTCCTCCTATTGCTCCATATAACCCTCCCTATAACTCCTTTTTACCCTTCTATAATGCTGATTGCAGTCCATCTTATTATAACCCATTACTATCTTGATATTATTGTACCGCACAACATTAAGTTGCTAAAAGCCTTAAGCATTGCTGTGCCAATGGGTGAACTTTCTGGCTCTCTAGAGGGACTGAGGCTGCCCAGTTCCCTAATAATACACTTTAATAATACAAGCAATATGGGGATTTATTATGCATGCAGCTTCACTGCAATCATTCTGCAGGAGAAAATGAAATGAAAGCCGATGGCGACAGATAAAACGCTTTGAGGCGCCAAAAAGAGTGAATGAGGAAGAAGGGACAAGAGATCAGGAGTTAGAAAGGAAGTGGGGTGGCTCAATAGATAAAGAAGGTGGGAGAGAGAGAAAGGAGAAAGTAAAAAGGGGTTACATGAAAGGGCTTAATATGAGGCAGGAATGGAGGTAGAGCAAGGGGAGATTTGAGTGCAGAGGAGTGAATGGTCTCATGCAGTTTAAGAGGGGGAATTGGAAAGGAAAGTAAATGAAAAGAAAATTAGGTAATGTGGTGGAACATGGAATAAGCATGGGTAAAGGGAAGTGAAATGGAGGGATGGAGATACAATTAGATAAGGTAGAGAGAAAGAGAGACCTGGATCTAATTGGAGAGGAGTATAGAAAGGCATTGTAAGAGAAGGACTGAGGGATGAAATGCAAATAGAACATTGGTGTCTATAGAGAGTAGGATTGTAGGAAATGATGTGAAGATGTCAAGAAAAGGGGTAAAGAGATGACGTGAGGAATAAAGACTGAGGGATAGAAATGTGAGATGGAGGAAGTGGTAAAGAGATACTATGCGAGAAGCAGGCAGTAATTAGGAAGTGAGGAGAAGAATGGATGAAAGAAATGTCATGAGGAAGCAGGGATAAAAAGTGGACATGAGAAAGGGAAGCAGCAATAAGAAAGAGGGGAGATTTATGGAGGGAAGTGATATGAGAGAAAGGAAAGGAAGAGAAGAGAAAGATGGACATAAAGTAGTGATGAATGCAGAAAGCATAAGGGCAGAAAGACAAGAGAACAATGGAGAGAAGAAAAGGAGACATGGCTGGGGAGAGAATAAGGAATGCAAATGGAGGCCATGAATGGGGTGAGAGAAATATGAAAGAAAAGACATGAGTGAGCCTGGGATGGAGGCATTCACTGAGAGAGGCCTAGAATGAGGACAACTGGCATTGATAGGATAGGGAGGCAACCTAAGAAGTGAGGAAAGATAGAGAGGTAAAGAGTGTAAGATGGAGGGATTTGGTCTCTGATAATAGAAGAATGACAGAAGGGAAGTGAGAGGGAAGAAGAAATAATTAATGAAAGTGGAAGATGCAGATGAAGCAACAGCCCATAAGGTCCTACCTTTAATTAGGAGACTTGCAGGTGCCATAATTCCCATGTACAACAATTTCATTATCCCATCTTCTACTAAGACACCAGTGACATTTAATTCACAGTTAGTAATGTAACCCCCAGAGTTGCATGGTGCCACCACCCATGACAGTTGGACATGACAGCAGTTTGGTTACAAAGTTGGCAAGCAAATGGCACGGATCCTATAGACAACGAGACCCATGCAATTCCAGGATGACCCCATGTTTGTACTGTATGGTGGTTGTTGATTGAGAAATCAATTTTGATTGACTCTAACCAGTGGAATGACCTGATAAAGAAGTCTTATTTTGGTGACTGGTTGAATGGTGGTCAGATGACCTGCTTAACACCAATCCAATCTAACAATTGACTGACTGCTACTGGTTAATGCACAGGGGCAAATCTGCAGATTACTATATAAGACCAGCTGACTGCCGGAGTAAATTTCCATGCACTTTGTCGCTGCTTCTCAGCACGGCTGGGTTTACATTGGGTTTTTTGTGTTTTTTTTTCTGTGCGATTGTATCTGCAGCTGTATTCCTAGAAGCCTATGGACTGGTGCCAGATATGCAGCCTGGAACAGAAGCTGCCAATCTATCAGCTTTACATTAAAGAAAAATGACATTTGTGGGAGTGACAGCATGTGAGACGAGAGCATTCTGTGGCTTGTCTCTTAAAGAGAAACATCACCTCTGTCACAGCTTTGGGTGTGCAGAGAACTGCAGATTATGGAGAAACACTTGCTCTATTAGGGCTTTGTTGTCAAACATGCTGGGTCTTCATGTTTGTTTTTAACATTTGTTGCTTTTTTTGCTTTCCACCCCAGGGGAATTAGTAAACAGAGCCCATTGGTTTCTTTTGTGCTACTAACCACTGCACCGCACCGGACAATATTGCCTGCCACAAATAGAACACTGCTTGTGGCCAAGTGGTGTTTGCATCACTAGGTGCAAGACTGGTGCAACTATTGATGCAGCCTTCTGTGAGAACCCTGGAGCTGACATCTGGTCCAGGATGGCAGTTGCTCCAGGCAGGGGCGTAACTACAGGGGAAGCAGACCCTGTATAGGCATAGGTATAGGCAAGGCTGCAATCAGGGGAGCACAAGGGGTACAAGTGTACCAGGCCTGGGCCTGAAGGGGGGCACTGCAGTGCTGAACTTTTCGAAAGAGCAGGGCCCCCTTACCAGCACCAAAGCTGCGCCGCCTCATTCCGAAGTCCCGAACAGCCGAAATGTGGAACTGCCGAACAGCTGAACTACCGAAGCGGCGATAAGACCCGAAGCCATGAAAATAACCGTAGCCGAAGTCCCAAATCGGCGAAAAGACCTGAAGTCACGTAAACGGCCTAAATTGAAGTCCTGAAGCAGTGAAAAGGCCCAAAGTCACGAAAGGAGGCGAAGTTGAAGTCCTGAAGCCACAAGTTCAATTCCTCTGAACACATATGTGTGTTTTTTTATTTTTTTAATCCCCTGGTCACCAATGTATTCTTTTAATAATCTATAGGACCTTGTCACCAATGTTTTTTTTAAAAATATTCTTTGGGGCCCTGGCGCCAATGTTTTTTTTTTAACTTATAGGGGGGGCCCCGGACCCCAATAGCTTTTTATAACGTGTGTGTTGTGGGGGGTTAGCTTGATGTCTGTGTGTTTTTTTTAACTGTGATGTGGAGTGGGCGGGATTTGGGTTGGGGCTTGGGGGGGCCCCGGAAATTTTGTTGTAACGGCGGCCCTGGTTATAGGGGCCCCATGAGGTCCTAATTCATATACAGTTTCAATAATTATTGGTAAAACAAGTCAACTTCTAAACATTTTGGGGTCCTGAAAAATAATTTGTTATGGTTTGGCAACTGTATGAAAGTGCAGGAGCGTGTTTGGCCATAGGACCCTTAATGAATATATCCTCTCAATTGTGTCTATTTTTGAGCACTCACACCTGTGACTGTATTCATAAATGACCTTTAATTTATTTTATGAACACCAGTACTTTATTTATTTGTTATGATTGTAAGCTTTAAGGTAATTGCATACACCACATTTTCTTTGCCTGGGCAGATACCTTGTTTATAATTAAAAATAATAAATGGGAATAAATGGGAAATTGGGACATATGCCGACTAGGCTAATAGAGGGTTAATTATATGAACTCAAAAAAAAGTGACGAAAAGCATTATAATAAATAAAATAGGAAGGAGCCATTTCTCCCTTCAGGTAATGTTACAGTTTATAAAATGACGAATAAATGTACAATTTAAACTGATTGTTGTCTAACATAGAAAATAACAGAAAACCATGTTGAAAGGGTTGGCTAGCAAAAACATTTGTTCTGCACACTTGTAACATTCGTAGGATGGAGCTGTAATACTGATCTTTGCAAGCAGAGACCTGTAGGGAGAAAGGGCTGCGGCACCACCACATGATTCCTCGTGTTTATGGGATATTTCCCATTAAAGAAACTGTTCTAATATTGTTAGATAGGCACAAACGTAATGTTAAAGGCTAGAGTGACTGGATGTGTTAATATAATAGCCAGAACACTACTTCCTGCTTTTCAGCTCTCTTGGTTTCCACTGATTGGTTACCAGGCAGTAACCAATCAGTGACTTGAGTAGGGGGCACATGGGTCATAACTGTTGCTTTTGAATCTGAGCTGAATGCTGAGGATCAACTGCAAACTCACTGAACAGATATGTCCCATGTGGCCCCCCTTAAAGTCGCTGACTAACTCAGAGTTAGAGAGCTGAAAAGTAGGAAGTTGTATTCTGTTCTGTTATATTAGACATCCAGTCACTCCAGCCTTTATACATTACATTTTTGTCTAACTAACTATATTAAAAACATTTTTTATTTTGCACAGCCTATTTATTTATTCAGTTTTCATTTTTACACTGAACTGTTCCTTTAATAAGTGCATATAGAAGGAGACTGTATCATGCACTGGTAGTATCATGTCTAGACATTAGTTCTTGTTTATACTGGTGTTCGAGGCTGCTGTCAAAAAAATGGGGCCCTATATTAATAAGTTAGCAAAGCTCTTTTTTCTTGGATGGTCCCTGCCAACCAAGTAGAATGTGGCCCATATGCACCTAGCCTAGGCCATGCTCCATTGCACCCAAACACACCTACAACCTGCCTAAACCTATACATTTCCCCTAGCAACCCCCTCTTTTTAATATGTAGTATGCAGACAGAAACAAATACTATTCCCCAGGGAGACCTACTAACAGGTGTTGCAGTGTGTGTGTGTATGTATGTGTATATATATATATATATATATATATATATATATATATATATATATATATATATATTCTATATATACTGTATTATCCTGCAATGATATTGTTATATGTATATGGTATATATGAATGATGAAATAACTGAAATGCCTTTATACCTCTGCCACTCCACCCCTAAAAAATATTCTTACAGAGATTAAACATGTATTTGTTACAACATGCACTAGATACAGTAGATAGTGTTCATCTAGATTTGCATTGTGCCACAGGGGACAGCTCTAGAGAAAAGAACAATCCTATGGCAGCTCCTTTAACCATCTGACTCCTATGGAACATCAACTCAACAGGTCTCTGCCCATGGGTGAATGTAATTAATGCATTTAGCACCTGATTATAGAAACTGCTTTGCTCCATCTGCTGTTGAAGCATATGTTGTTTATAGAAAAATAAGTCTCATTTGTGGGGCTCGTACAATGTTAGTTACATTCCCAGAGACAGGACGGTGCAGGGAGTCGAGGAAGCACAGAAATGTGTAGATATATGTTCTCTATTCTGCCCCCCTGCTGTTCTAATTTGAAAATAATTAACTGGTCTCCCTGGGAGGCAGGCGAGAAACATGTATTTGTGAGTCTAGACTGATACCTCTTCCCAGAACAGGGTCATTTGGCTGCTGATGAGCGGTCTCCAGCCAGATTCTTACCCTCCAGTGCTGCCCTCTCCCACCTTGTCATAAAACACGTAGGGAAAGGCAGAAATATGGCTGCAGCGGCTGGAAAATTAAATATTTGACACCTCAAAGTAGTGGGATTT
The DNA here is from genome assembly GCF_017654675.1 of Xenopus laevis. NCBI lineage: Eukaryota > Metazoa > Chordata > Amphibia > Anura > Pipidae > Xenopus > Xenopus laevis. The sequence goes on from NC_054388.1 coordinate 34,771,557, forward strand.
AATGGTGTTTCAGCTAAACTGCAGTTCCAGCATCTCCAGACAGTTGGAGGATGTGGGGAGTTGCTGGGAGTTACGCAGGCCATACAAAGGCCAACATAGGCTGCTGACTCAACCACTCTCGGCCCTATCAGCAACTTGTTGAACTCTGCAAGGGCCAGAAATACAGCCTGCTCCACCAATATCTACCAGGAACAAAGAATATCCAATGGAGCCATGATTTAATGGGTTGTGCTCCCCTTCCGATAGGGTCTGCGTCAGACTCGGACTGGCAATCAGTGGTTAACTTTCTGGCAAATGCAAGAGGGCTGCTGTAAAATGCCATAGACAGTCTGTATTTAGTGGGCTGGTGGGGGCTGTTTGGGCCACTGTTTACTTGAAATGCCAGGGTCTATTTTGACTCCCAGACCTGGTCTGCATGGACCTCTCTTAGGTCTAATTGGCCCTGGAGTAGACACATTTGGTCCATGTCTAAATGGCACACTGCCTGTTCGTGTATAGTTCACATTAACTCCAGCCAATAAGAAAGCATCTAGCCTGGAATTCACTTGTGTGTGTGTCTGTCTCCATAGGGAGCAATGCTGCATATTGCATCCTGTGTTCGTTACTCTTTGTTGGAAGGTCTCCCAGTGTGACACTAGCTAATTATCATTGTGTTCTTTACTTTAACCCCCTTATATATAAATGTTATTAGGTCCACTCCATACTACAATGTACATGTATATGACCTTGGGTGCCAGGACAGCTGCCTCCACAGTCTTGTTACCACATACAGTAGATGTAAAAGGGGCACATACGGTGGGACCTCTAGGAAGAAGGAAGGTTCTTCAACAAATCTATTTCCCAATAGCTTAGCATTAAAATAGTGCCTAATAGTGCCTGGTAGTGGCACCTAAAATCTGTCATTCCCCTCCCTGCCCGGAGGCTTTATTAAGAGGAAATGAAGACAGACCAGCCTTATCTATGATTTTATACAGAAAAAAATTAGAGAGACAAACTGGCAGGTGGGACGCCAAAGCATAAAGAATAGATACTCAATCCTAAGGAAATAAAGTGCCATAGTTAATGACAGGGTGGAAGTATAGGTGGCCCTCGGATTTTAATTGGCTTGATTAGCTGTAGTCTGGCTGTAGTGTCTGAGCTACAACTCTCAGTAGCATCACAGATGTTGTCATGGGAAGCTTTATTCCTTACAATATTTGTATTTAAAATTATGGGCAGATGCAGATTGTATGTCAATTTGCATTGCTGACTGAAGGGCTTCCATATAAGAGTAATTACAGGAATGGGATCTCATATCCAGAAAGCTCTGAATTTCAGAGAGGTAATTGGCCAAAGAGTCTGGTGGATAGGAATAGCAAGAAAATATAGAAGTTTTGGGGGTGTTAATAATTCTTATTGTTATGGATTGGGAGTATTCAATCATGATGTTTTAACCCTTGATTTCCCAGTTTTCTAGCTGGTAATCTCAGACCATCCCTGAATGGGTTACAGGAAGCCTAATCTCATATTTAATATCCTCCTTTATCTTTGTGTCAGAGGGCCTGAAATGAGCAGCCGCTTTCCATGTACAGTAAATGAACATTTAACTGGAATTGCTGCTCATTTTTAGTAGCAGGAAACAATAAATCCGCGCATGAAGGATTCTCCTCCAAGCCCTGCTGGTGTCCAGGCTAAACAGCTGGCCGTATGCCGGCTCATTTTCCCTGCACTGGGCAGGCTCAGGTCTCTCTCTTTCTTCGCCCTCCAATGTAATTGGAGGCTAAGGGCACGCTGACTTCACATGGGTCAGAGGGCAAATCCGGGCTGCCCACGTGATACCATGGACTCTTGGCACCAGTGACCCATTGTGCAGTAATGAACACTCCACTCCCTGCCAGCAGTGAAAGATTGAATTAATGTGGTTTTTGCACGATTAAAAGGCTTGAACCACATAACCATAAAAGGACATCATTGTCAAAATCCAGGTTTGCTGACATCACCTTGCAGGACACACTGGCACTGAGCATACCTGTAGGGACTTGCAAGAGGTACCATAAATGTAAATGAGAAATGTTTGATGTGGGGACTGTATAGGGTCCTGGACACCTATGATTTGGACTGTGTGGGAACCTGTTTTGCTTCCAGTTCCTCCATGTAAATGTGAGTCTCTGTGCTGTGCCTGTTGTTTCTATTCTTTATGTGATTTTCTATTAGAGGTTGAGCGCAGATATCTGGAATTTCTCCATCGTTCTCCGCATTATTCCACAAGTTCAAGCAGATGCCGTTCTTCACACCTAGCTATGCTCTGTCACCTCGACCTCCTCAGGTCCCTTGTTAGAGGTGACACACAGCTCCCTTAATGACACCTCTCTCCTGGACCTGCTCTCCATCTGGTTAATTGGGCAGTTAAGGTGATGCTTCTCCGTTCCAGTCTGGTTCACCTACTCTGTAACGCTTGTGACAGAAGCCCGGAGCTTGATGAGTTTTACAACTGACCTTTAACCTGGGGGTCCTGCTCTGTCCTCTGTGGGCTCCGAAATGAGCCCTTGTAATTGCAGAAAGTTTGTCGTCTCTGTCTTATAAAATGAGCCAGCGCCCAGAGGGGATGTTTGGGATTGTCACATAGTGTAGAGCGGTTAGGAATGGACATGTATTCACTTGTATATTAAACTGAGAGGCAGCAGCAGTGACTTGATGTGCCAACTAAGCAGCAGGGTCTATTGGACTGAATGGGTGGGGGACAGTAGGTTGGGCTCCTATACTTTTTTGCCAAGTTCTGCCGTCAAGTATAAAATACTGTCAGCCAAACAATAAGAATTTCACAGCTTTCTGGTTAATAGGCCTCTGGATAATAGATCCCAAACAAATATGTCTCTTTTGCTGCCAGGCACTTGGGATTCTCTTAGGGCAATGGCATAGAAAGCGGTCAGTGGTGTTCTGTTGCCCAAGCATTTCATGGCTCTGCTGGTGGGCGATAAGGCACCCAGTCTGTGTATGAGTCTGAGGCCCCAGATGAAAATGATCAAAGTTGTCTCTCCGCTGTGAATACACGTGTTAATTGCCCAAAACAAGACCAGGTTGATCTGAAATCTTGGATGTCTGGTTATGTCTGGTTATTGCTGGTCTGTCCTTGCTTTGCCAAAGTGGTGTTATTTATTATTAAACAAGGGTATCTGCCCTGTAATCTGATTATCTAGTTATGTCCTGACTATTCCTGGCCAGACCTGTCTAAACAGGGGCCATTGAACAGGGTCCTGTCGGTAGTAGCAATAGAATAATAGGTGGGACACTGATGCAGTTGATGGTTCCCAACCTGCGGCCCTTCACTTTTGTACAAATCCTGCCACTTACAGACATCTGAAAGGTGCTGGGAGGGGGAATGTACTTTGTAGTGAACGACAACTGACAGCATATTTTGGACAACTGTATTTTATAGAAATAACCATGGCATGGCAAAACTTTATTATTGGCATCTATGTTTTTTCCTGTGTGAAAAAAAACAATTTTTTTATTCCAGAGAACTAAACTGCATGGCAAAATTCATTTGTGACATTTTTCACCACTGCTGAAACCACATATTTTACCCCAAAGCTGGATCAGGTGAAAAAAATCTCTCTCTCTCTAAAGAGCCTACGTTAAAGCCTTCTTACCAGGAGTTATCCCAACTCACAGGCATATTTTCCTCTCTGCCTGGGACAGGATGGATAAATGGCCTTATTGATCCACGATAGCACTTGAGAGAATAGGAGCAACAAGACAATAAAAACCTGCCATATATCAGTATGGATTGGTGCTGCATTTAGTTCATTATGGTATTCGTGCCCCGTCAGCCAGTTATTCCACGGGGGGTTGAAAGTGAGAGGGCACTGGAGGGTTGCTGGTATGATATTTTGTCAGAATACTACCTGCATGGTGCGAGAATAAATCCCTGTACACCAGGAATAACTGGCTCTATTAAAGGATCATTACGCATACCGTATTATATTGTTTTGCAGGGCAATTTCTTTTTTACATCCAGTTTTATGTTTTGTCAGGGGAGATTCTCCTCCTGGCTTATTTAATAACGTAAGAGCAAAAGGCTAGTAACTGATGATGACTAATCTGAAGTTCAAGTTATTATTTCAATTATTAGATCAGAGAATTGTGGACCCTTTGAATGCATCAGTCATGCCTGACTATGACCCTATACTTGTTGCAGGAACACCTATGGTTTCCCCCTGCCATCAATTACCCTGAGGGTTTATACTGTGCATCGCTGTGTTTGTAATGTCTCCGCTATCAGCCCTGATTTCCTTAGAGAGCCGCAAGTTCATTTTATGGTTTTGGTTTCCCATGTTGGGCAAGACCCTGTATTAGAAACAACTGTAAACTAAGACTTAGAATTTTGTGTTGATATTTGTACTTAATGGTACATGGCTCTTTAACGTGGGAACAATATCATGTGCAGCTCAAATTGCAGATAAGAAACTGCCAGGTCGGATTATCCGCAAGGCAGGAGAAGCCAGGAAATTGGTGCGGGCAGGGTATATATACCTTATCTAGTACTCCACTACTATTTGCTAACAAATCTCACACTCAATAGGTAGCTTGGTTTTAAAGGGGTTATAATGAAGATGAACTGTGCTGAACACATTTTTGTTTGTTTTATTTATGAAATATCTTTGAATTTTGTTAACCATAAGTGATAGTACCTTCACTTCGCAACGCCCTGGTTCTTAAGAGCCATTGTTGAAGGAACAGTTGTTAATCATATTGAAACCCTGTTTAACAAGCCCACCTTATTTGTTAACCTGAAACTCTAGATGCAGCTACATATGTAGGGGATCGTTTATACAGAGCTCATCACTATTTAAGCAAAAAAGGGTGAACTAAAATGTAATTAAAATAATAGACATGATGTCTTTTCAACACAAGCCCTACCTGTATTTATTTAGTGCATGTTGTTCATAGTTGTATATTGCCCCTTTAATATTAGATGTATAGGAAGACAATGTCACTGGACTGCTTCGGGCAGGGGATGCAACAGCACCAGAGCCCCTTCCAGGGGCCCCTGGGAGGTTGTCAGTGTAGCATCAATGTTGGCAAGAGACGCGCTGTGATAAGAACTGTGGGGTAGTAGAAGCAGGGGCCTTGGTAGGAAACTACATTACTGAATGTAGTTCAACAAGACCACAGATTGGACTTCTCTGACATGTTACATGTTAAGTCTCCTATGTGTATTTATGACAATTTATCACCAGGCCCTCTAGAAAATGCCAATTCTGCAATGTAGGCCCTGCCCAGGGGCTTAAATTTAGAGCAAGCAGACCCTGTGGCTGCAGGGAGCCCAGGAGGTGCAGGGGCCCCATGAGGCCCTAATCATATACAGTTTCAATAAATATTGGTAAAACAAGTCAACCTCTAAACAATTTGGGGGCCTGAAAAACAATTTGCTGTGGGGCCCAGTAACGCCACTGGACCCCTTATATTAGCAGGCAGCTTGTCCCTCTCCTCAGCACAGCAATGACAGGCAAGATTGAATGGATTTTATTTGGAAGCCTACGCTATATCTTTTTTCAAGCACCTTCAGGATGACTGCTTAGTGGTATATTGGTTATATGAAACTGCCACTTGCTGAAATTTGAAAATAAAATGTGTGTACATCCCAGGGAGCCGACAGAAATGACAGAAGATCTTTCCCCCATGCAGTCCTGCAGCTCATGCTCTCTCTGTTACAGTAAATTGCTCCTGGCTGTCCCTGCCGGCCTAATCTAATCGCCAACACTTGGTACAAGCACTGAGCTTTCAGCTGCCGGCAGATAAAGCACAGCACTGGGGAGATAACAAATTAGCACATGATCTCTCGCACTTCTCTACAGGGGAGACCTGTCACCTGCCTGGCACTTACTGGGAGATTTTATTTGACTTGAAAGGGATGTCTGTCTTGTGCTAAAAGGCCTAACACAGAGCGAGATTCAAAGCTATTTTCCCCTGTTCCCAAACTGCGGCGGCACAGAGATACTGAAGAACAGACACTGCAGGAAAATATAAGGTTTGGATATGCCCCAGTCATTATTGCTTGTCTTGATGGAAAATATTAAAAAAGGAGAGAAACAACCCAATACATTATATCTAATTCAGGGCAAACATGCCCAAATAATGACAAGTTACCATAAATAATGTAATGCTGGCATTGGCGTCCTTCAGGCTCCTGGCATTCTAGCACAAGCAGGTCATTAGGAGATTCTGGGGTTCCAGAATTCCACAAAATCCCAGGGTGCCAACAGTAGCTGATGGTGTCCAATGTTATAGTGTTTTAAGGGCCTGTGATTTAAATTGACTCCTCTGGTATTCTGGTAGGCTGACCCTGGCTGGCAAAGAGATTGCACCAATATACACACCAGTAAACTATGTGTGCAGTTTATCATTAGTACAGACCATTGCTTCTCCATGCCCTTCAGACCTATTTGTACACTTCCATATATACAGGTAACTATATATTCTAACATCCAATACGTGGTAAGGCCTCACCTAGAGTATGCGGTGCAGTTTTGGGCTTCAGTCCTTAAGAGGGATATAAATGAGCTGGAGAGAGTGCAGAGACTTAAGTGCAACTAAACTGGGTAGAGGGATGGAAGAGTTAAATTATGAGGGTAGACTGTCAAGGTTGGGGTTGTTTTCTCTGCAAAAAAGGTGCTTGCGAGGGGACATGATTACACTTTACAAGTACATTAGAGGACATTATAGACAAATAGCAGGGGACCTTTTTACCCATAAAGTGGATCACCGTACCAGAGGCCATCCCTTTAGACTAGAAGAAAAGAACTTTCATTTGAAGCAACGTAGGTGTGGAATGCACTGCTGGGTGATGTTGTGATGGTTTATTCTGTTAATGCTTTAAAGAGTGGCTTGGATGATTTTTTGGACAGACATAATATCCAAGGCTATTGTGATACTAAACTCTATAGTTATATATGGGTATATTGTATATACAGTAATTTATGTGACTGTAAAGAAGGGTCAGTGTGTGTAGGTATGGATGCTGGGTTTCATTTGGAGGGGTTGAACTTGATGGATTTTGGTCTTTTTTAACCCAATTTAACTGAAACTATAACTGTAGATCTTAAGATCACAATAGCCTTTGATATTTATGGATAACAAACTGTGCAACTCCAGGCAGAGTCAGCAAGATGCAACCGTTGAGACATTAAGAACAGAACTTGCATTCAAATAAAAAAAAATGGATGATTTCTTGGACAAGCATAACTGTACCAGTGTAAGGCAACGGGACATTATATTTTCATGACTTTAAAACTTTTTTTGCTGTTACTGTTCCTTTTTTACTCCTGAGCCACATTCAAAAGTAAAAAGATTTGGGGAGCAACACAGGCATGCAATAACTTCCTGGGGTGCTAAATAAGGGCTGTGATTGACTAATTGGTGGCCCCTATGTGGACTGGCAGCCTACAAGAGGCTCTGTTATGTACTGTAGCACACCTTGTTTTTATACTATCAATACTTGCCTCCAAGCCTGGAATTCAAAAATAATCACCTGCTTTGAGGTCACTGGGAGCAACATCCAAGGGGTTGGTGAGCAACATGCTGCTCGCGAGCTACTGGTTGGGGATCACTGCTTTAGTGTATAACTAGCATTTGTTATTTCTACTGAATTTTCTATCCTTGCACTTTTAAACAAAAAACATTATTTGCCAGTTTGCTGCTTAGTTCTGCAATTCAACCAAATCTCTCTGCAAAGTGGAAAGACCAAAACCAAGATAGTACTTACAAGGTCATTAATAAACAAATTAAAAAGCAAAGGCCAAGAGCAGATCCCTGCAGTAAATATATACAGATAGTATACACAAAGCATTGTAGGGCCCAACATCGCTGGACATCTCTGCATTAAGGCTAATGTCACACTAGGAAAACTGGAATCACCTTCGTGACCATCACCTTAGTATGGCACACCTACTTGTCTGCCTCTTGAAACCCCACAAGGCCACATTTTCAGGCACCAGCTGTGCATGGGTGCCATACTTAAGGTAGACCCATGATTGGAAGTAATCAGTGAATAAGTGAGTTTGAAAGTTGATATAGTACTTTGTTAAAATCCAATATATTTGTGTCCAGATTTCTAGTGGCAGTGCCCTCAAGTGGAGGCATCATACATTTATGACTACTTTGTGTTGATGAACTTTTGCAGACTGTTGGGTATACCCAACTTTTCATATATGTACTGTGTGTGTATGTACAGTATGCAAATATAGAGGGAATAAATATTCTGTCACTATAAAAGCCCTCATAGTAGGCAGTCTTGTTTTATTTTTAAAAAAGGAAGGTAACTTATTAGAGAGAGATTCATAGAGGGATTTATATTGCCCATTATATTTAATGTGCAAGTCTCCAGTGCAGCTGCATCATCAGGTTAGACTAAATATTGCAGCGAGTGCCAGCGACAGAATGATGTGCCAAGCGTGACAGATGCCCACGACATCTTAGCAACAGTTTCCATTATTAGAGATCCACCATGAGATAGGCCTTCTCCAACAGTGTAAGACCCAGTGCTGTAACAGGATCTGCTTAGGGTTGGGTGGCTCCAGGGGACTTGTGAAAGAAAATTGGGGTGCAGGAAACACCTGAAGGCAGCTCAGTTCAAGCCTGATGCCATCTGGACCGTTTGAATCAAAAGCCAGATATTATTTTTTTTCCCTTTTGCTTTCCTGCCCAAGCCAGGAACGCTGGCAGAACAAGTCATTGGCTCCAGCCATGAGTGATTATGTCATGGTCTGATGGTTCTGAGGTAATGGCTCATCACATGCTGGGAAATGTCGTGCAACAGCTGGTAAGCCACAGGCTCAGGGTCTCTGGCATAAACTGGAAAATATGCCCAGTAAGGGAGAGAACTATGGGTCTTTGTTCTGTAGCTGTTTATTGGACACTGTGCCCATCAGAGTGAGTGTTGTTCTCAGAAAGTGACTCTTTTATGCATGAAGATAGAACATAATGATCATGTTTACCATGCAAATGCAATCATGTCCACCCTTGTCCAATCATGTCCACCCTCCACTCACCCTTGTGCAAACACAAAATATTAAAGTCAAGGGATTCCATGGAAAATGGTGGTGGTGATCCATCTCTCTAATACAAAGCATCCTAGTTTTTCTTTTTAGTGAACAAAAACAGAAGCTTCAACCTAGGGTCTCATGTTAGCAGTTAAAGTCATTGGAGGAAACTTAACAAATTGCCAAATTTGCCTCTGCTATGCTAGAACTCCAGTATGGTCTCTGCATCACACCAATATGGATTCTGACCAGATGGTACACTAACAATGGCTTTCCACTTTTTTTATAATTTGATTGTTTGACAGGCCCACATATCCCTGGTGGGCTTATACTGCCACAGTCTGACAATAATTCCGTAACTTTATTGTACAGACCTATATCTTTACTTATGGACTGTCCCCTTTTCCCCACTTGCACCTTTCAATAGCAGAATAGATTCCTGTGAGTTAAGGATTGGTAAGGTGAAGGAACTTCGATCTATATGTTCTGATGTGTTATAATATGTTTTAAGTACAGAAGTAGACTATTGTATTTACTTAATTTCTAGACTTGTCTATTGGGAGCAGCTGGCAGTTAGGAGCTGGTACCTAACAAGCAGGTCTCATTGGTTTGGTATTGGAAGGGCTTTGCAATATGCTCCCATTGCACTGCATGTTTGTAAGATAGGAAACAGAGGTCCATGCTCTTGTGTATATTGAGGGATAAGGTTTAAATATCCCATTTCTGCTCAATGACTGTTTTGTGCCCTTTGGTCTCTGATAAAAGGAGAGGTAAACTTCTTTGCAATACATTTTAATTAATCAGTGGGCCAATGGCTTCCAGATGTTAGTGCAACTCTCCCTGCACCCCCCAGACTCCGTCACAGGAGACATAGTGACTCCTGCAGTGGGTTCATCGTAGAGCTTGGCTGTGAGCTGCCTCCATCCATCAGCATGGCAAGACACCAGCACGCAGATGGAGGTAACCACATCACTGCCAGAAAGCATTTGTATGCTGATAAGGATGCTGATTGCAAGCTCCTCTGGCCAGGTCCCAGAGTTCCCTGTCCCTTTTTTCAGTATTAACCGTTACCTAGTTTCCAACATAGCGATCACAGAGGGCTTAATGTACAAAACCCTGCTTGTTTGGCATTATAAATGTCGGTGCCGATCTCCCCCACCTCCCTCCATTGGATTCCAGGACTGCAGTCAGTATTATAACATGCACTTAATGATGTGTTAATGAGCTGTTTCATTGTTTATTGCAAAAGTCAAATCAAAAGATAGATATTATCTTCACATGAGGGTTTTTTTGTTTTTGTCCCATTTGGTCTTACCTGTCATGAACAAGAAATTTAAATTAGGTCTTAAAATGAATTCCAGATAGTGTGCTGGCCCATTGTAAATATTATTGTACCCTACCAACTCTATGTGCTGCTCCTAATGCACCACGCTTAACAAACCGAAACCTATATACCATGTCAGATTTCTCTTGGAATATCTAACTTTCAGTATAGCAAAACGAATCCCAAGGCACACAGGGTCAATGCAAGCAAGCTGCCTTGCGTGTTTATTGCGAGAAAGGGGCGTGACCCCAAAACGTTGTACTTTGCAATAAACAAGCATTGACCCTGTGTGCCTTGGGATTCTTTTTGCTTTACTGCTTGTGAGGCAGACTATCCTCTACCTTTGTGCACCAAGTATCGTTTTGATATTTATCGGAGGATGTGCGGGAGCCAAAGTTGACTTAATATCTAACTTTCAGCCATGTTGTGTTCAGCTGGTTCCCCTGGCAGCTTCACCCACTTTTTCTTTACAAGGTTGATAGCATTAGGTAAAGGTCCTAATGCTAAAACTCAACAGTATGGATTTATTGCAGGTCTGATTGTATAGGTCATTTTCTGTTGTTAGGTTACACGGTATTGGACTGGGCCTTGTGGGCTCTACCAGAGACTCTGACAATCTGGGCCCTCTCTCACAGCAATAAATGACAAATATTTTAAGGGTTATGTAACATTTTGGTAATACAAAAAGGGGCAATGGCTGAATCTGGCAAGCTTTGGCAGGTTAGTCCAACCCCTATGGCTATGGTTGGCACAAAGCCTAGCTGTTAAAATCCCTGCCATGGATGGTATATAAATTCAACACCTGATACGATTGGTCAATTACAGGACTGCCAAGGAAACTTAAACCTGAAAAGGAAAATAGCTTGCCCTCCCAATCCTGAAGAAGCCTGGCCATGGGCTGAATTTACCCTTATGAGGACTGCTTAAAATAGCAATGGGCAAAATATGTACCCTTCTACTCTAACCATATACAGTCATTTCTTGCTGGGCCATGACCGGCTAGTCTCTATCTTCATTTCCCTTCACCAAACATCACTATGAACCTAGCTGCAGCCCTCTCTGCTTGTGGCCTCAATTAAATTAAAATCAAATTTACCCCCTAAACCCCCACCAGTTTGTCACCTTTCTGATGTGTATGGCAATAGTCAGCTACTGTTTTCTGTGCACCCCAACCACAGGCAATGTCTAACTTCAGAACCATGGTCATAAGCCTTTATGGTTCATTGCTGAAGCCTTCTAGCGAATGGCTGACCCAGTTACATTTAAAAATATAAGCAAGACCTATATGTGGTTGTATATGTTTCTTTTTCTGCAGCAGGCTACAAATATACTTTATTAACTAATAAAAGCAAAAAAAAAAAAAAAAATTGGGGGGGGTAAAATCAAGCCATTAATTATCTTTTGGAACCCTGGCTCTTTAACTTTTCTTGGCAGCAGATAAATGGACTGGAGTTTTCATCAGTGACTTTGTAACACAGATGAACTTGCCAGGAACATGCAACAAACAGGGAAATATGTATGCTGTGTAGGCCAGGCTCCTTCCCACTCGTTCTCAGCATCCCCAGACAAGACACTGCACGGCTGTGATAAACAGCCTGGTACTTGCAAATTATGGATTAGGCTTCCACCAGGGTTGGTGGAGGGGAGGATGGAGAGGGAATTATATATGATAAATGCAGGTATTCTGGAGAGACGCAATATGGAAGGACTTGACACGCTATTGTGGAGACACTTTTTTTCTAACTAATACCATCCAACGCCAGCCCTAATGTTTATATCTTACCCAGAGCTCACATTCCTCTCCTTCCTTTGGTCTACACAGAGCAGCTTCCAATTATCACCCCCTAGTCAACTTTCTCTTGTTTTCCCGCCAAGTTTAGCCTTATTCCTGAATTGGTAGATTTTTCCAGTGAAAGGTGGGTCCATGTCTCTGTCACTCTTCCATGAGATAGTATTTTGGGCTTTATCCTTGAGCACAAAGAGACTGGTATGAAAGCTCTTGGGAAATTCTGAAGCCCATCCTTTGTACACTGCCAGACATTTGGGAACCTAATAGAAATGTTGTGTAGACAATTAAGATTTAGAGGGATCATCACTTTTTGGAGCGAGGTTAGAAAAATCCCAATAAGGAAAATTTGGCGGTGAGCATCAAGTGAGCAGTAGAAATTTGGAGGAAAATAATGGGAGCAATATGTGGCCTGCAAGTTCTCAGCCTTTACCTTACTTGAACCATCATCAATATTGTTTGAAGATTGAAAAGTTTGTTTTGCTGCTTGCCCCTCCCCTGGAGATCAGTGTTTGGAGTGCTCCAACACACTGATTTACACGTTATTGTCATCTGTTTGCGGTTATCATGTTGTGCACGCTCTTTGCATTGTGTGTCATGGCCTTACTTATCTCTGAGTGTTTCATAGGGCCAAGCCACTCGCGGGGTCTCCCAGGAGTAGTCAGGAGAAATGGAGCAGTTTCCCAGCACAGTTGGTAGGTTCACTGAAGTTATTAGCGGATATGCTATTATTATATACAGGGAATTATATGTACACCCTATTGTAAAATACAAGGATATTAAAAAACTTTTCACAGTGACATTATATGACCTTGCACAGGACCGCTATCAGAAATCGAAGGCCCCCATACAACAAAATTTCCTGGGCCCGCTGCAAGCCCCACCTACAGGTCCGCTCTCCCCACCCACAGGTCCGCCCCCACCACACAGTAAAAAAACAAAAAAAATATTGGTGGCTCGGGTTCCCACATATTAATAAAAAATAAAAAGATAATGGTGGGCAGGGCCCCCCATAAAAAAAACATTTGTGGCCAGGGCCCCCCCATTAAAAAATATTGGTGGCTAGGACCCCACATGAGAAAAAAAAATTGGTGGCCAGGACCCCTTAAACGTCCATGCCTTCCCGAAGTCAGCAGCTCTCAGAAAGATGGGGGACCCAGTTTATCAAGTAAGTGTGGCATGGCAGGGCCCCCCTTACCCTCGGGGCCCCCTACAACTCTCCCCCCCTGATGGCGGCCCTGACCTTGCGCATATATAACGTCATGGTGACTTTATTTTATATAGATAACTACATAGAAAGATGATTGATTGTTAAATAGATTGTGCTCTGTAAACACTGTATAGTTTCCCTATTAAATACCCTTCTTTATGCCCCAAGGTTTTGGCTCTTTATTAGGTTGAAGGATTTTATAAAATCAGAATGTTAATATATTATGTCCATAATTATGTCCACTTAGATTGTACGTTCAGAAATGACCATCCTAATATCAGGGCCAGAAACTACGGTAGGCAGCTTGGGGGGGACATGCAATTTATAATAAATTCTGCTCCCCCAAACCCTGGTCTACTCTATTTTCTACTCTATGTCAAGCAATAGTGATTAATGGTGGTAAGCTAGTGGGGGAGGCGGACGAGTAGCAAGGATAGTGAGCTGTTGTGGTGGTGAGGGTGCTCCAGGAGATGGAAAGCAGGGGCAGGGACAGATGGTACCTTCACTAGGCACAAATACCTCTTTACCCAGCACTGCCTTCTGGGTCTCTAAACACATTGCAAGCGAGCTTTGCTGCTGCCCCAAAGGTGTGGGCCATGTGGCGTGGTCATCCTTGTATAAGGTTAAATTACGCAAATAGAAAGTGTCTTCAATTCAGTACCCAGCCCCCCACACCCCAAGTCCCTTCCATCTCAACCCCCCTACTCCCTTTATGCTAGTTGCTTAAAAAACTCCCCAAACCACTGCTCTTGTTCATTGCTTGCAGCCACCTTGTTGCCACTTACCTCCTTTCTCGCCAGTTACTTACTGTTTACACCTCCTGCCATGTTGGGCTCTAGGCAACACCTATTCTGCGTACCCCTAATTCTAAACCCTGTAAATAGGTGGTAGGTCAGAAAATCACTATTAAATAAACATAAAGTGAGTCTCAGATACTTTTAGTTTCCTTTTCCTATAACCTCTGAAGCCGAATTGTCAAAATCAGTGCATAGTGCAATTTATGGATTTATGGCAATGGTTTCCCCACAATTCCACAGCCATTGTGATCAAGATTTGAACTGTTACCAAATCCAATAGTGGTCGATCAGACTTAATGAAGGGTTTTTCCCTTTGTAGGTGGAGTTGGGGAATTGCCAGGGTGGTCAGGAGTATGGCAGCACAGGCTAGAGGCTTTTTACTTTTAATTTCATTTTACTTGTTCCAGGGCCCACCACCCAGGAGACCCAGGTAACAGGGACTAATTATTGGGGTCCCCTGGAAAAAAGCCCTGCTAACGTAGTATAAGGCTAGACGATCACTGATGTGGGACATGTGATAGAGGGATGAGATCTATCCACTGCCACTGTGGCATTCATTTAAATTAATGCATTTGACTTTTTTTAGTGCAATATTGAGTATTGCGTCACTTCTGCCTTGCAACGTTAAAACGAGGTTACGTTTTTTGCTGCAAATTTGTGGTTTCCATTGACACAACCCACTGTGGTAACCCTGGAAATACTGCCATGTTTAGGATGGCATTGATACACAAAGTTGTGCTGGACTCATTAGAGCACACTGATCTGGTGCCTGTATGGAAGGGTAAGTACCTTTAATCTATGAGCAGCATGTGTCCATTTTAGTGAGACTTTTGACTTGTAGATGAGCGTCCAGATCTCTAAACAGATTGATGTAGCCGTAATTGTATGTATATTTTTATTTGTAAAGCGCTCCTTGAGGGCAAAGCACTGTACAGCAAAACAATAAATTAGTAGTAACAAACAAGGGGTCATTGAAATAAAAAGTAACAATAAGTGCTTTATTAGAAATACAATTCACATAAATATAAAATATAATTACAATACAGATTAAGTGCTCAGTGTCAAGGAAACAAAAGGCGAGAGGACCCTACCCCGTAGGGCTTACAGTCTAAATGGGAGGGTAACATTCAGACACAATTCAGAGGGGTATTAAGGTGCTGCAGGTTACAGTTTGTTACACCGTTATATAAGTGCCAGTTCCCAGTTCAGGTGTTAACCAGGTAAAATCCAATTTTATACATTTTAGTCCTGTTTTCCTTTGTTCCTTTCAGTTTGAGGCAGTGAGAAAGGAAAATAAACCGTCCTTTTAGGCACATTCAGGCCCCGTAATAAAGAAATTTGTGTTTTTTAATCCAGGAATTGGGAATGGCAACCAAAGCATTTCTCACCCACACACATTCCCGCACTAACCCTCAGCGATCAGACGGGGGCGATTACCGGAGTGTACTTCGGGGAAAAAGAACACAGGCAAATATTCATGCATCTCCATAACTTCATAAGGGGAAAATGTATTTGGTTTCCATTTGCTCGGAGCTCAATCCTTCGCAGCAATCAGGAGAGAGTGGAGGAGGAGTGGAGACATTTATTTAATGGTTTTTCAAATGAAAGGTCAATTAAACAACTGTATAATAATAAGCATAAGCATTTTGATCTTTTTTTCTTTTGTCAAAACTTCTGGATAACATCCAGTCTCAAGATACTTTTGCTTTGTAAGTCATGTTTTATCTGTGTAAACAATGGCAGTGAGATGGGGGGGTTGTGTTAACAATGGATGAAAGATTTGTGCAATTAAAGGGCACACATGAACAGGCACAATTTGCATCCAAAGAAAATATTTGTGCAAGTACTTGCTAGGAATAACTGGTATCTTAATAGACACACGTATTCTAGCACAGTAACAACACCATATAGAAAAAGCAGCCAGAACAGAAAACCTCTGCTAAGGGGCTATTTCTGAAAGTACCCCAAGAACAGGCACCATTGAAAATCCATAGCAAGGCAGTCTTATTAGGAAATTAATTTAATATATAGTAGTAAAGTCATTAAATAACCAGTAGTAGTTGATTCATTAAATGCCCAAAGATAGCTGATATCTTCATTAGTGTTACAAATCATCATTATATTGGGTGTTTGGCAGTTAATATAAAAATATCATATAGAATTATAATAAACATACTATTGTTATTTTAATACAACTTCCAAATGTATAGGCGTTACAGGAAAACTAAACTCACTTAGCCAATACAGACCCTCATCTCCCCTCCTGAATTGCCACAAGCTCGCTACTTAAAATGGAATTGCTCCCCTATACCAGCCTGGCTAACTCAGCGTTGCACATTGGGGTTGGTGGCTTCCAAGTTTGACTCCTACACTTCTGCTCAAATGGTGCTGATCACTGGTCAGGACCAAATTTGCTTCTTGTGCACTTGCTACATGTGAGTGATTGGGGCAAGGGAGTGGCAGTGAAGTGGCTGGACACCCATTCTGCCGTCTGTGGCCCAGGCCTTTGTGGCCTCTTCACAAATTCGGGGTCTGCCCTTAGTGACCTTCAAGCTGGGCTTTCAGCTGTATTTAGGAGAGAAAAAGGCCATTCTCTACTTTTTCTTTTCCTAACTGACCTTAAAAGAGAATTCAACCCTAAAGTTAAAAAAGCCCTACCCTACATAGACCCCCTCCCTCCTCCCCCCAGCCTAAGTGTTACCCCGGGAAAATACCCCTAACGTTTTACTTACCCAGCATTGCAGATTCAGGCATCGGAGTTCACGGGCGCCATCTTCAGCCGATGTAATGAGATGGTGCTTTGGCAATTTTCGTGAGTTTCGGCGCAGTTGTCGCGAAACAGAAAATTGCTCCAACTGTCTTTCCAAAGGGAAAAAGATAGGGTAGGGGTTTTTAACTTTAGGGTTGAGTTCTCCTTTAAGGCTGAGCCCCCACCAACACTACTTTAGGTCCCTCAGGGGTTGCAAACTGGAACTTTGGGAGACACTACTTGAGGTGTGTGTGTGTGTGATTATATTTATGGATAAATAGAGCAAGCTTACTCACCAGATGTATAACTAAGGTTTGCTCCATCTTTAAGGTCTGCTCCATCTACAGTGTGACTGCCTTCCTAAGATTCCTAAGCTGCTGACTTGGTCCCAACAGGCTTGGTCAGTGTATGGGGCCCACCAATATCTGTTTAAAAATTGGCCAGAAATTAATGGGGCAGGTTTGAAAACTCCTTTAATGGGGAGTGCATTGATGCTTTCCATGAAGTCCAGTGGATTACTGATCCAGTCAACCTATCCTGTTCATTATTATTCAGTAATCCTAAAGGTCACTCCTCAGTCCAGCTTTCCACATGCAGATGGTCAGTTTGCTCTGATCAGTATGTCACCCCAGGACCAATCACTATACAAACCCATTCACCCCATAAACATACCAATGGGAATCACTTGCCTTTTCAGGTCAGTTTTGTTAAAAATGAGAGCATTGGTCAATGAGCTTGAGCTGTGTATCGCAACCTTATCACACCTATGCAGAGAAAATGCCTTTACTGGCCTGTAATGTGATTTACAGTGTGTTTTTTTTCCATATCTCCCTCTTTCTTTTCTAATTCCTCTCTGGACATCTGTACCAATTTGCTTTGGGACTGCGGAGGGACCGCAGTGGTTTTGGCTTGGGTTCTGGTTACAGACAGAAGCCAGGCCCTGCAATCAGGTCCGGACTGAGAATTAAAATAGGCCCTGGCATTTCAGGTACACAGAGGCCCAATCAGCCCACTCAGAGGCCCAAACAGCCCCACCAGCCCACTAAATACTGACTTTCTATGGGACCTTATAGCAGCCCCTCTGGCATTTGCCAGAACCCACAGATTGCCAGTCCGGGCCTGCCTGCAATGATATGATCTCTGCACAATGCAACTTGCCTTGTGTTTAACTATCACCAGAAAGAAGGATCCTTTTATTTAATGGTAAAGAACAGGGATTTCCAATCTGTGACCCTCGCAGATTTGTCCAGAATTCCCAGGGACATTTTGTATGTTAAATATAAACTATTAGGTTTACTTATCCTTTATAATTCCAAAATGTGTATTGAGTTATATTGGTTAAGGGCAATGTTTCTTATAACTTGTGGCCACATTTAGTATGACTGGAGTATTTCTTACAGTATTCCTGCATGTTACCAGCAACTGCTACATTTCCATAAAGTCTGAGCAAAGTGCCAGAGCATTGCATTCCATTCAGTCAATAGGTATAATTAGTGATGGGCGAATTTGCGCGATTCGCCGCCAGCAAATAAATTCGCAAAACGCCTGTGAAAATTCACCATCAAAAACGGGCACCGGCGTAAAAAAACGGGCGCCGGCGTCAAAAACAAGACGCGCATTTTTCGGCAAATTCGCCCATCACTAGGTATAATATGTAATGGTAATGTTACTGGAACCTGTATTATGTTGTTTAGTGCTGCACACAGGCTGCTGTGTAGATGCAGGTATGGGATCTCTTATCCAGAAACCCAAATCCTATTTAAGGCAATTTTTTTTTTAAATGAATTGTTTTTACATGCAATAGACCAGTAGGGTCATTTATGCCTGTGAGTACCATGTGCAATGTCAGCAAACATTCACTATGTTTTTTTTTACCCATTATTCAACATTTTCCCATCATTTTCCCTTTTCGTGTGAGGATTTCCACTCATTGCAGTTTCATTCAGTGAAGCAGAATATGTAGAGTTGTCTGTGACATAAGTTACAGTTACATTTGTCAGAGTTGGTATTGCGTTTCTGGAGCTTTGCATCCAAATGCCACATTATTCTGTAGGTGAACCAGGCCAATGAACAGATCAATGCTGAACTCTCAGGAGAGGACCACATCAATAGCACCTTTGGAATCGGAGAGTGCCTGGTGGGTAGGGTTGCTACCTGGCCGATATTTTACCGGTCTGGCCTGTAAAAATGTTGCTTAATGTCAATGTTATTTATAGGGAAAACCCATTAAAATATAGGAAGGCCGGTATTTTTTTCCAGAGAAGGTGGCAACCTTACTGGTGGGCCTTTGTCCTGTTGGGAGTAATAGGTGACAGGGCAGCAGCAAAACAGCTCTGGTTTTATGGTGGATCCCTAAGATGCCAGTTCTACACTATTTTTAAACACCCTGACAGTCATTGATTATATTCTCATCTAGAAATGATTTGGGCAGGATGTAATTTCAGGGTCGGACTGGAACCAGACATGTTCCACACAGCCTGCACTCCTGATGATGGGAAAGAGGGCAGAGGAAGATTTGCGGCTGGGGAGGGTGGCCTGAACAGGGCCCTTGGGGGGGGGGCAGAGCCCTGTTGCAGCAACCCTAGTGGGCCCAGACCCCCCCCCCCCCAGTCTGATGTTGAGTAATGATATCCAAAAACCTGCTGAGTTGTAGCTAATATAAGCGTTGTATAGCCAGCCTAACTCACTGCAACCGATTATATTTTTAGGGGGTTTGGATTTCAAGAAGAAAGAATGGTTCTGATCAGTGGCTGCTGCAGGAATACACTGAAAATGTTTTTTTTCCGATTTCCACACTGTATAGTCAGATCATTTATACAACAAGATTGTGTCCTCGCAGGTGTTATTTTGCTGACATTGTTCATGCTGAAGTGTCAAATCTGGCTTGTGTCTCCAGGTTGCAATGCCCAGACTTCAGGCCAACATCACAATGGGGCAGACTGAATAGTGCCATTAATTGCAGACTATATGCACAGGATTTTATGATTTTTTTGTACAAACCCCAATCTGATAATGAAAATGTAACTTTCTACTTAAGCTTCAATATCTGCCCATTTATGGTCACCTTAACTCCTCCTTCTCTATGACCCTCTCACTGGAAGAGAGAAGGCTGAATTATGGAGTCCTGTACCCCCTGGTCAAGAGATAGGTGTTAGGTACAACCCCCACTGCCTGAAGGACACTGTGCTTTCTGCACCAAAGTTGGGGCAGCCTACAGGCTGGCGAAGTGTTGGTATGGATGAGTGCAATAAGGTACAAAAGCCTGGTATACTGTTTTACTTGGTGTATAGCATTTCTCTATGCCTAATGATCATAAATGAGCCCTCTTATCCTTGATTTACTACAGACTTAATTATACTGCATTTATTTTATTATGTCTCTCTGTAATATATTTTATTGGATCATTTTACAGGAAACTTGTTGTTACGTTCCCCTGGTGAGGCATTACCTGACAGCACCCAGAATAGCCATAAATAGTTTTCTGCAGCCATCTGTGGAGCATACCTCTGTAGCAGGGATATAACTATTGAGGAAGCAGGCCCAGTAGTGATTGGGGTCCCAGGAACATGGATAATCCATAAATAATGAGCAATCTTTCTCTCTCGCTCTCTCTCTCTCTCTCTATATTGGCACAATATGTAATATTACAGATGTCTATGGGCCCTAAAATAAACTTGCTGTGCGGCACAGCAGCAAATAATGTCTGTGCTCAACAGATGCAACTCTCACACTTATATAAATACTCAGGGAAGGAAAGTTCTGTGTCCATGGCTTTATAATGTAAAATTAAAAGGGGAAAAACAAATGAAAGATCTGTTCTGCAGTGACTGTAGTTCTTCCTAATTCTATTTATCTGTATATCACAGAGAAACAATCATCTCCATCCACTCCAGATGTGGCAGGCCCTGAAGTAGGGGTTACATGGATCGCCCATGGTGAAACCTGGCACCACAGCTCCATCCCACAAACTCTTCTGGAAGAACAAGTTCGCTGCCAGCAACTCTTTCCATGGTGGAGCTCAGGATGACTTTTCAGGTCTGGCGGGGGCCACAGTAAGACAGTAGCTGCTCTCTGAGATCATAGAATTTGCATCAAAAGTTGCCACCTCAGACACACCCCAGTCATTTCACAGAAGATGGAACTCATTTGGGGGAAATTTATGTAGTAATAGATATGAGCAGGGAGTTGGTACAGTAAAGCAGCACATGGCTGGGAGTTTATGATGAAACCTAAAAAACCCAACAAAGCATATTCAGTAAATGGAGACAGAGAAATGCTGGGGTGGTTACATAGGGGTAGCAGACCCAGTGGTTGCTTGGCTGGCCAAGTTATATCTGTGCTAATACACAT
The DNA here is from genome assembly GCF_017654675.1 of Xenopus laevis. Lineage (NCBI taxonomy): Eukaryota > Metazoa > Chordata > Amphibia > Anura > Pipidae > Xenopus > Xenopus laevis. The sequence goes on from NC_054388.1 coordinate 34,792,793, forward strand.
GCAGATGGATATGATGTTAGAAGCCACTGAGTAGTTCTGTGCCCACATAAAGGCATTGTTATATTTATAGTTATACAAGGAACTCTGTGTATCACTCATGTATTATAAGGAATAATGTGCTCTCTACTGTAAATTATAAGAATATTAGAATTCACTGAGGGGTTTTGTGACCATATAAAGGCACAAGGCTGCAGACTGAGTTATGCAGGGAACACTGAGCAACACCCATGTATTATAAACTACAGTTGGGATTAATTATCCCTTATAATACATGGGTGTTGCTCAGAGTTCCCTGTATAACTCAGCCTTGTGCCTTGTGCCTTTATATGGTCACAAACCCCCCTCAATGACTTCTTATAATTTACAATAGGGGAAACATTGTCCCTTATAATACATGAGTGATACTCAAGAGTTCCCTGTATAACTCAGCCTGTAGCCTTGTGCCTTTATATGGTCACAGAACTCCTCAGTGACTTCTCACATCCTTATCATTTACAGTAGGGAGTATATTAGCCCTTATAACACTTTACATGAATGATACCCAGAGTTCCCTGTATAACTCAGCCTGCTGCCTTGTGCCTTTATATGGTCACAAAACCCCTCAATGACTTCTAATATCCTTATAATTTACAGTAAGAATTTTTTATTCCTTATAAGGATATTAGAAGTCACTGAGGGGTCCTGTGCCCATATAAAGTCATAGTTATATCTATAGTTATAAGGGGAACTGTGAGTATCATGTATTATAAGGGATAATCTACCCCCTACTGTAAATTATAAGGATATTAGAAGTCACCAAGGCTTCCTGTGGCCATATAAAGGCACAAGGCTGCAGGCTCAGTTATACAGGGAACTCTGAGTATCACTCATGTATTATAAGGGATAATGTACCCCCTACTGTAAATTATAAGGATATTGGAAGTCACTGAGGCATTCTGTGGCCATATAAAGGCACAAAGCCTAGGTGCTGAGCTATTTAAAACTCTGAGTTGACTTAAAAAAGTTCTTCTATTTAATAGCAACTGCTACATGATTCCCTATAATTAATCCAAATAATAGCAAATACTTATACAGGCTCAGTTTACGTTTTTATTACTCCCCATTTGAAAACCACAGACACTAAACATCTGTTTTTTCAGTAACTAAACATCATGCTAACCTGAAATAAAGGGAAAGTGGGTATCTGAGCTGCAGTGCCTCTGTATGAAGTTAGACCTTGCTGCATCTAGGTTACTGAAACTAAGAGAAAGAGAAGCAGCTTATAAAGGCACAATGTCATTGTCAAGGCGCATGTTATCATTAGTTGTGATATTACGATTATGGCTTGTACAGTGTGAAAGTACATTGAGTCTGGAGAATAGAGAAGGAAGCTCAGCAAGAGTAGACCCGACAAGAAACAGGAGCAATATCCAAAACCAAATATCTGATCACACTTCTCATATTCAGAAGTTTGTTTGATTTGATGTTTGTTTGGAAATAAATCCGTTTATTCCCCTAGACAGATGACTCAAGAGCGGAATGGCTTTGAGATGAACTATTTGTGTTTTCTGATTCTGCACATTATCTCAATGGCTTCCTGTTGTTCAGTCCCTCGGGACGAATGTGTGCGCAAGGTCACAGATGACACGGTCAAGTTTTTCATGAGCTTGGGAGAACAACCTCCGGATATGAATGTTCTTTAGGGATACAGATGGGCCAATCATATTAAAACTAAGGCTAACTGAGGATAAGCTGCTTAAAGTAAGTAATGATACATATAACCAAATCTATATGTGCTATAAAATGATAGCTTGTTACATTTTTAGAAAGGGTTGGATGGTAGTCCTGTGCTGCATTTCAGATTTATTATGTCTTATAGAGTTGTAGAAACACTGACAGAGCAGGGGTAAGCTCTATATGTGACACATAGAAAAGTTGACATCAACCATTTGTGGGTTCAGACCATATGGGCTGGAGGTAGAGACCAAGGATTTTAGACTAGATAAATGCAAACAGATGAAAGCCAACCATATACAGGAGCCTATAGTTATAGGGAAAGGATATAATTGGATCTTTGGCCTCTCAAGTTCAAGTGCAAATCCACTAGGTAAGGACCCCAACAATAAATATCTGACCAAGTAATGATCAGACATACATTGGCAAGACAATAGTAACCCTATTCAGGAGGCAACTCTCTACCTGTATATAGGCATTGACAGTCTGTTCCCTCTGTTTTAACCACATTGGCCTGACACCTACCCATGCAAGTATGTAAAATGACCCAATATTCTACCTGGAATCGGGGATGGAACATATTCCAATGTCAGTTTGTAAATTAGTCAAAAAGTCTTAGAACTATCCAGAAAGCTTGGAGGTGGAAAGACCTCTCATCCCGACATCTAAGGTGGCTTTGTGGAGAAGTCTCTGGGTACAATAATTCCAGGGGAACCAGGCCTGGACTGGGACTCAAAACAGGCCCTGGCATTTCAAGTACAGAGAGGTCCAAATAGCCCCCCACCAGCCCACTAAATAGTGACTGCCTATGTGGCATCTTACAGCAGCCCATCTGGCATTTGCCAGAATCCACAGATTGCCAGTCCGGGCCTGAGGGGAACCCATTCAAACTCTTGTACAGTGTGGAGTGGGAGAAGGCTCATCTTATTCCCAAAAATAGAATACAAAGATGGATCCAATATAGCCCCCTATTTTGCTCCACAACAAAGCAGAGTATTGTAAAGTATGAGGTTGGTTACCCCTCGTGTGAATGCTAGAGATACCTTGCAATTATTACCTAGTGTTATTTGTACCCACTACCATTGGCAATTATTCATATAAATTTGAATCACACAATTCCAAACCAAATCTGCTGGAAACCCAGTATGCAAACAGCTGTGCAGTGGGATCCCCTCTATAAAACCCCTGTGTTTGCCCCAAAACCTGTAATTTATCCCATTACTCTGATCTGCTTGTCTCTGATGTTTATAGGATGATGGCAGAGGTGGGTGGAAGTCATGCAGGGAGTGTGCACCTTAATTATACTTCCCCTCCTATTCCTGGCTGTACATACTCCAAGCCATTTAAAGTTGCCCTTTAATTAAAGTGCATGCTGCAGTAACCACGTCTGCCGGTGGACGCTGTAACATGCTGCATCGTATTTGATTGGGTAAAGTAAAGGGGTTTCTGTGATACTTCAGCATACGTGTAGGATAGGACTGTTTGCATGTTGTATAACACAGCTGTAATAATATATTCTCTGACTTAAAATGAGATATACTAAGCCCCATCCACATTTTACTTTTACTTACATTTTAAATGGTAGAACTCTTGCTTAGCTTTGTAACAGTTTTAAAATGAGGCATCTCTCAGATACAGGACTGCCTTGTTTCACTAAACCAGAGAACTCCTAAATATTATCTGTCGATACAGAATCAATGACTGGTCAGGGTAATTTCCCTTTAAACCTGTCCTTCTGCAGGGCCGGGAGCAAGACTGATGGTTAAGACCCACCAAGTGGAAAACAGCAATTTAATGGCACTTTAAAAGAGATGGCGAGTTCACCAAATTAATGAACAAGGCTGACAGGTAGTAAGGGAGTTTTGCTCGGCGAGAACAATAATTAAACCAGGACAAAGAGACTCACTTTGACTTTCTTCCAGGGGCATTAGGGCAGAATTACAAGGAGCAGGTTGCGACACCCCTAATAAACTATATCGTTATGCAAGATAGCTAACCACTGTTAAACAATGTACTTTAATTAATTTATTTTAGTCATTGTGAATGTTTATAGTTTTCAATCCATTTCATTCAAATTAGGATGAGTTCCATGATGAAGCAGGGTGTGTTTTGCTCTCCAGTGCTCAAACAGGACATTATTGAATTAGAGAGGGTCTAGAGAAGGGCAACTAAACTGGTAAAAGCTAAGATTTTCCATACCTATGAGGAAAGACTGACCAAATTGGGGTTGTTCACGTTGGAGAAGAGGCACTTATGGGGTTATATGATAACTATGTATAAATATATAAGGGAATCATATAATAATCTCTCCAATGCTTTATTTACCAGTAGATCTTTCCAGCTGACACAAGGTCACCCATTCATGCTTCCAGTAAGGATTAAGTACAGCATATCTTACTTTGTAATAATAAACAGTACCTTGTACTTGATCCAGAGATAAAGGAAAAATGTAAAAAAAATATATATAAAATGGAGTCTATGGGAGATGGCCTTTCTGTAATTTGGAGCGTTCTGGATAACGGGTTTCCGGATAATGGATCCCATACCTATATATAGACTTAAAAGGCTGAACTTGATGGACGTATGTCTTTTTTCAACCTAACTTACTATGTTCCTGTGCTAGAGTCTGGTTAAACTGACCAACCACCTCCTCCTTGGGGTGGCATTTTACCAAACTGTGTTGCCTTGCTTTGGTATATACTGAAACACCCATCTGAAATGGGCAACATCTACTTTTGGTTCCCCCTTAACATGGGACATGGCGAGACACATCTGTTGTTAAAACGGACTGTGGGAATCTTGGAACTACCACCGCATTTAGGGTGTCAGTAGTTTCCTCTGAATCCTTCTTCAGGGTCAGTAGGTGCATTTACCCACAATCCAGATGAAGAAGCAGTATGGACACTTGGACTCTGTGTTTGGATATGACCTCTAGTGTTTCTAGTGAAATAACAAGCCTGTCACAATTTTCAGTCAATGTGTTTTCAGCAAATTCAACAGGAAGTGCTAACAAAAGGCTAATGCATCACCAAAGGGCTGACAGTCGAGCAAACTATTGCCTGGAGCATTTTATCCCCTAAATGACATCCAGTATAATTTTCCTGAGAACTTTCATCTGTAGTTCCAGAATCTTCCAATGGCCAAAGCCTGGCCAGGGATACAGGGGGTGGCAGGTTAAAGGCAATAATGATTTATCTGTTCTATTGTTCTGTTACAGATATGCTGCAATCTCTGGTGCTTCAGCAAAAGAAGAGTGGCCAGATTGTTCCTCTCAATCAAAGTCTTGGAATATTGGGATACAAATTGGAAGCTCCATGGTAACTAATCATTGAAGAACCTATTGTGGCATCTCAGTTTGAGTATCTGATCACTGATAGACTGCTATATAGACTTGGCCAAGTCAGCTCTGACCCTTGTGTGGCTTATTCGAAATCCCACCGGCACCGATCATTGACTGCTTCCTCACTTTCTTGTGCCTGCAAACAGGGTTCAGGAAATGGGGTTATCAGCAGCCTCGTCAGTGAAGCATTTCCAGGATAATTGGGGGGGGGAGGTCTTGAGTGATGGACATTAGTTAGCAGGATGTATCTGTCAGATAGCTCTCACATGGCTGACAGGCACTGCTACCGGTAATCAGTGAGGGCCACTCAGATAGGGGTCTGTCAGTGCTTCTATGGATGCTAGTCTTTTCTGCTCTAACTGGCCCATCAAACAGCTCTCTACACACACAATCATTAGTCCCTATTCTACACCTGTACCTGTATCAATGAATATGCAATGACACAAGATGCAAGTAGGAGAGGTGAGGACTAATGCTGGGAGCTGTGAATAAAGGGTTTCTAAACCCTGGGATTAACAATTGCAGTGAGGAGGTGTTACTTTAGTAGGTTGCACCAAAACACACAATTGACTAGTGTCCACAGAATCATACCGCTGCCATTATCTATGCCAGGGATCCCCCACCTTTTGAACCCGTGAGCAACATTCAGAACTAAAACAAGTTGGCTAGCATGAAAAATGCTCTTGGAGGTGCCAAATAAGGGCTGTGATTGGCCATTTAGTAGCCCGTATGTGGATTGTCAACCTACATTGAGACTCTGTTTGGCAGTGCACCTGGTTTTTATACAATCAAAACTTGCCTCCAAGCCTGGAATCCAAAAATAAGCTCCTGCTTTGAGGCCACTGGGAGCAACATCCAAGGGGTTGGTGAGAAACATGTTGCTCACGAGCTATTGGTTGGGGATCACTGGTCTATGCCATGAGGAGGTGATACCTTGTACACAAATGCAATAAGAAAAATGAGTGCCACAACTTCAGCCTAATGTATGAAAACAGATGTTAATTTGTATATTTGGCCGCCCATAGTGATACTGGACCTACAGTGCATGTAAAAAAAAAATGCAATATGTGACCACATTGTATACTTTGCAAAACTGTGCTTATGTAAGCAAACCTTCTTATTTGATCTTCTTATACACCAGGGCACCTAGCCTTCCCTCATTCCTAATATAAAGATATTAGGGGCACCTATCTACCACCCACCCACAAAACATAAAGCAGACATATTCTTCTATTACTACAGCAGGTCCAACCGGGCAGGGCATGGGGTTAGTTGTAGCTCAAATAAAAGTTGAATTCTGTACCCAGTTAATTGAGCCAAGTAGTTTACTCAATATATACAGAACACACACCGTATAAGTGCCTTTTTCTTTAAGAGCAAGTGGTGTTTGATGATTCTCATCCCTGTGGATCCCCTCGGAGCTGGCCGCTGTGTGTCAGAGGGTAGGTTTCGGCCCATCTGTTGCTGTGTCAGACTGGGAGGAAGCAGGGAGGGGTGAATTAATCCAGCCTCACCTCTTCCTCTCTCGTTTCCTCAGGAATTCCACCTAGATCCGAAGGGAAGGAAAATGCTGCACTTCATAGGCCGCTCCTGCTATTACTCATCTATCAGGTTTCAGGGACACTTACCTCTCACATCAGGATATGTGCTTCTTCCTTCACTGAATATAGATATTGGTAGTAGCTGCCTTGTCTGTTTTCCTTGTGCAGTTTAATTACTAAGCGAGTACAAATGCATTGATGCTACAATTGACCTGTAATATTAACAGAAAGCATTATAATCAAATCTTCCCTGGATACGGTATAGCATAGGTGTGAGTATCAAGGTATGGGCTGTGGGGGCTCAAGGATTTCAAGTTATGCATCTGTTCATAGTTAAATTTTGGGGCACTCCTTCCTGCACCTCATTGTATAAATATACACAATAAGCTCTTGTACCAGTTTTGGTTTTGTATTTAATCTATATGTTCAATGTATACACCCATCTATTGTACAGCACAACATAATATGTTGGCACTTTATAAATAAAGGGCTGAGTGCCTTACTGGCCCCAGAATAACTTGAAGTGACTGTGATATTAATGTTTCTCAAAGTAGGTCATTTACTTTTCCTCTTCACCCTTCATTTAAACAGGGTCTTAAAAGAGATGGCATCTTACAGCAGCCCCTCTGGTATTGCCCCTACAGATTACTAGTTCTTGCCCAGATTCTTCTAGAATCTTTCCTAGATTTTCTTTTCTTTTTTAGAAAAGCAACTGATAATTGATACAAGAGTAAGTAAAGTAAGTATAAGGGGACGTATAATTAAGGCGCACACTCCCTGGTGACCTCCACCCACCTCTGCCATTATGAGTCACAGTAAAGAATGCCCAGGGGAGTGAGAGCCAGAAACTGGGGATGACAGGGCTAGGAATGAAGGAAGAGGTGGTTAGGGATTATGGGGGTAGTTTCTAGGTTACTATTGGGATGGGTTGAGATACAAGGGGTTAAAAGAGGAAGGAAATGAAGGGAGTATTCTCTTTTACCTTGAACAGTCCTGCCCACCCTCCCCAGAAAAAAAAGGGTCTGGAGTGGGTGTGAGTTACGGAGGAGAGCCATACCTATGAAGGACAGCAGGCAGGCCCCTCGCTCTTGGGTACAATTCTGTTCAGATGTTAAGAAAGTTAATAGTTGAATATTTTATAAATGTGATTGTACATTGCCCTACACTCCATGGTTCTGGTTTATGTTGGTCGTTATTTATGTGATTTAATAAATAAGCTGCGGCCTTTTCACCCAACACATCACATGTGGTTGGTTTGTTATTTAAGGAAAGGGGAGGGGGAAGCTCGATGTTGTTTTGAGGGGCCAGTCAGATTGACACTGCCCCTGTCATGGGATAAATTACAGGTTTTGTGTCGGAATTGTGTCATTTAAATTAATATCAATCAACGGCAAAGGGTACAAATTAGACTAACAGTTGCTATATATCTATGATTTTCATGTCAGGGGTATTCAACCTGATGCCCAACGACACTTAAAGCCTGTCGGAGAGGCTGGATTGCCCAAGGGTCGACATTCCTGGTTGAAGCCATCCTTTTTGGCAATGGTACTTCCAGTAAGCCTCAAACATTTACCCAAAGTTATTCCTTAATCATCTGATAGTAGCAAAATAGACATATTGGGGAAAAAACATACCTTGGGCCTCTCAAGATCCCATAAATATTCACTAAATATCTGGCAACAAAGAATTGTAGCATGTTTCTATTATCTCAGGAGTTTTATTTACCATTAATGGAAGACACCAAAAACTGAAAGTGTTTTAAAGGAATGACAATATTATGTACTGTTGCCCTGCAATACCAGGGACTGTGGTGGGAAGCAAACTCCTTAAGACAAATGCCATCTCTACCAGGTTTGTGGGTTAAATCACATTAAAGTACAATGTGGGCAATCATTACACAAAAGCCACAGCCACTGGACAGGGAAATACCAAGATTCCATCAGAAAAATAAACCCTCTAGGTTAGGGTTCCCATTTATTTAGAGTTTTGGAGTAATTTGCAAACATCCCATTGGAATGTATTCTGTCCCAGATTCCAGTTAGAATATTGGTTCATTTTACATACTTGCATGGGTAGGTGTCAGGCCAATATGGTTAAAGTAGAGGGAACAGACTGTCAAATACCTATACACAGGCAGCCTATTGCCTCCTGAATGGGGTCACTATTGCCTTGCTAGTGGGTGTGTGATTGGTAATTGGGGGAGATGAAAATGTCACTGTACCACAGATGGAGCCCTTCTCTAGTGCAGATCTCAACAAAATATATAAGAAACAAGCAATAGAAAGAACAAGTATTGACCAGCTATGACCCTGTATTGTAATATTCCCCATCTACACCCTCCTTCTAACTGTATAAACTGCCTATAAGTCAGCCTTTTATATATATATATATATATATATATATATATATATATATAAAACACACATACACAAACAGGTAAGAGACCCATAAACCTTGAAATTACAGGAAGGCCATCTCCCCTAGACTCCCTCTACCTGATTATTGCCCAAGGTGGCTAATAGAACTCACAATGGCCACCAGTAAATGAGCCATAGACTGGTCTATCTTTATAAAAAAAACTGATTTTATCTGTACCTGTATCTGTAGGCCATAAATTCCCATCAGACATTGGGCTGCCTTGAACCCCACAGTGACCCTATTCATGTTCCTGCCAGATGGTTGATGTGTGTCTTTATTGGCAAGTCTGGTGGGTAATTTTCAACTCTGGACTCAACACCAAACCCTAGAAAGAAAAAAAAACACAAGGAGCCCAGGTTTCCAGGGATGGTTTGCTTTGGCCCCTTCCTCTGTTTCATTCTTCATGCGAGGTGTGAACCAGGATAGTAGCTGGGAATCCTAATGTGGGTTTAATTGGCCATTCCATCTGTATAAACTTTATCCTGCCAACCGTGAGGAAGCCAAGGCTTGCCAGGAAAATGCAGCAATTCTTTTTAACCTCTTCATAACATGAGACAAGCAGAGGCTGGGGCGTGAGCTATTCCTCCCGTCGCTACTTCTGCCCAGAAAACATTCTATGTACAGACTTCTTGTATTGGGAATGAATCCTGATTCCTGTGCACTGATGGATGTAATGATCACATACCCAGGGTCAGTGCAATCATTGGGCAGATATTGCTGGATATCCCAGGTAGTTCTGGCCACACAGGAGTAGTATCAGGACGCTCAGCCCCTTGGCTTCTTAGGATTCTTCCTATTAAAAGCAAATATAGTTAATTAAATTTAATTAGGGGCTATTTTCCCTTAACCAAGACCTTAACCAAGACAAAGCTAAATGTGGACACAGAGCATAGGACTCTGGTAAAGAACTATGTGTAATCTGTGCAGGACAGAAGCTTATACGTTTTACTATATAACCCATTTCTGGGAAACAGACCCTAGAATTATCTCTTTAATATCTATACACCATCTATTCCTATACTATTATTGTGACAGATATGGGATCTACGAACCAAAATCCCATTTATCTAGAATGCTCCAAACACAACATTGATAGTTTCCATGCAGCCTTTTTATATAAGCAAATTGTGGATTTTTTAAATATTTAAATCTTTTTAGTAGCCTTAAAGCGTGGTGCTCCTAAAACTCCTAAAACCCCATATCCCTAGTTCCTAAGCATTCCAGATAATAGATCCCATATACTTGTACTAACTATTTATATAGTGGCATATTAACATATAACATATTCTACATCATCATAGGGGGATAAAACATCATATAGAGTTGGGCCAAATCTAGCTCCATCTCACCTTTGCTCTGGCACAAGGTCAGCCCTTCATCAGTAATCATTTGAATCTTTGCCCTCACTCGCTTCATTATGTAAGTGCATGCCAGTAAGTTTCATTTTTTTTTCAGGTGGCAACCCTATCCTCCCCTTCAAGCTCCAATATCTTGGGGGGGGGGGTAGCAACTATATAGGCAACCAAAGCTGCCGTCTTATGCAAAGATCTTCCTGTTGTCTATATAGCAAATATGCTTTCCAGCTGCACAGTGTGAGGCAGAAAACATACATGAAGCAGGGAGAGAAGGGTTGTATGTAATAGTGTGTCAACCAAGGCTGAATGCATCCTGTGCACTATATGCTACTTTTAATAGGGAGCAGCACTCACAGGTCCCTCTAGGCTGGGGCTGTTACAGCTCAGTCCTTGCTCTGTGACCCTCAGCTAATCCAGAGCTGCCCTCAGTCACACTCACTGCCCAGCAATGAGGTGTGAGATGTGAGTGTTTGCTTCACTAAGAGCCCATCAGTCTCTGTCAGCTTCACTCTGTCACTGCTCTATCCAGTCACACTCGGCATGGGCGCAAGGGAGCCCACTCTGCACTGCTTCTACCCCCACCCTAAATTTCCCTTTAATAGAGCTTCATCTATGATAAGCAAACTAATTGTGAAATAATATTTCTATTAAAACACCAACAAGGTTATTTAAAGAGATAAACAGCCTAAATATGGGTGCACCCCATTCATATATAGCTGGTGCAGGGAATATGAACACTTAGCTTATTTGGTGGAAATCAATGTAGGATTTAATTTCAGTGTTCAGTCATGTATTTGTACCCCGAGTCATGAATTTAGATCACTTTATAGCCCCGCTTCCTAATCCCCACGTGAGTAATTTTCTGCAGCAGCTACAATGTACACTTTCTTGTAAACACAACATATGCACAGTATGGATATAAAGCCATTATAGAACCAAGCATATATGAAGGAGGCAGAAAGTATGAAATTGCAGATAACAAAACCATTTGTGACTTACCATGCCAGTCCAACCTGACATAATGCCCTAAGTGGAGTCAATAGCAGGCCCGGACTGGCAATCTGTGGGTTCTGGCAAATGCCAGAGGGGCTGCTATAAGGTCCCATAGAAAGTCAGTATTTAGTGGGCTGGTGGGGGCTGGTTGGGCCTCTGTGTGGGCTGATTGGGCTTCTGTGTACCTGAAATGCCAGGGCCTATTTTAATTCTCAGTCTGGATCTGACATAGGAATGACACTGAAATCCATACATAGCAGGTCAATGTGGCACTGAAAAGTAACACTCTAATGTGTTAGAGTCCGATCAAGCAGCCTTATGTGTTAGATTAAGAAACTTTTGAGTCAAATCAAGCTCTCTTATGTGTTAGCCAGGTCAATCACCCTTAGAGTCAGATCAAGCAGCCTTAAGTATTAAGAATTAGATCAAGCACTCCTATATGTATTAGAGTCAGATCAAGCACCCTTATTGTTAGCTGATCAAGCAGCCTTACTGTGTGTGCTAGAGTCAGATCAGAACAAGCACCCTAATGTGTTAGTCTGATCAAGCAGTCTTACTATATGTTACTATATGTTTAGAGCTGGCCATAGGTGCAAAGATCCGATCGTTTGAATGCCAGGGCTTATTTTGAATCTCAGCCCACACCTAAACGTCACAAGGGCAAAAAATGTTTCTTACCAGAAATTCTTTATTATCGCCAGGAGGTCTGAACTCCAACTTTACATGTGTCATTGGCTGCCCATTCCTTCCATAGCCAACAATGCAACAGTGCCACCAGCCAAGGATAAGCTGCAAATACAACAAAGAATATACACTTTATACAGTATAAAAAATACAACACAAGGTGGCCCATCTGCACCAAGAACCCTTTTACATGGTTTCAGAAAGAAAATGCAATTGGGGACCCAGGATTTTAGCCTCATCTATATATGAAGGTGTGACACTTCAGTCAATACTTACCATGCTATTCTCATCCCTATAATGATGTCATAGACATCCCCTGTGCTGCATATGGATTTATATAAATAGTGAGAACAACTTCACAACCCCCCCACCAGTGGGATTGAATTTGGAGTGGATTATCTAGGTTGACCCCAACAAGCAGCACGCCTGAGTGATGGATACCTGTGGCAGGCTTGGACCTGCTCTCCATGGATCCTGTTTGTTCTTCCATTCTCAGCTCCATTTGGGAAAAGCATTAGCTCTGACAAGGATCCCATTGTACAGTTATTCTTACGGTTGGTGATTAAATCCCATTCCTGGAATTTCTGGGAGCCAGTGGAAACCGGGGGCATGCTCAGGACATGTAACCCCTTCTGTGCCAATGCTATTAAGCCTTCTAGCTTGTGGTTAACCTTTTCCTGTTTGAGGCCTAGATGAGGGCTTCTAAAATTAAGGCATTTGGTTTTAATTTCATCACAGGGTAAAGTCATTTATAGACTTTCTCTTTATTTTGCTACCTGCATTCCATGTAAGCTAAGAGGGACCCCAGCCCAGCATCAGACTTGGCTTCCATGAAGGTACAGTATATAGTTGTTGCATGGTGAAAATAATAAAGGGCTGATAGGAATTTTGCTTCTCTGGGGCAGGGCTGTATTAGGTCCAATGCTGCCCTAGGCAACGGACCTAAACACGTCCCTTACGTAAACATGTGACTTCATTTCAGCCTAATCCCTCTGCCCCCCTATCCCTCACCCCTAGCTCCATCACCAGATATCCTATGGAAATCTGTGGCAGAGGGCAGAGGAATTAAAAAAAACTAAAAACAAAAGACGGAAAAAATAGGCATCCGAGGGCCGCCCCCAAAACCGTCCCGCCCTAGGCACAGGCCCTCGGGTGCCTTAATGTAAATTTGCCCCTGCTCTAGAGTCTGGATTTAACCTATAATGGAGCCCTAAAATGATTTTCAGTCACCCCAATGAGCAATATACACGATGCAATATGGGTAGCAATATACATGATGCAAGGGTTTCTTGCAGAGACTGCCGTGCTTGGTTCTGATGAGAAGCCCCTGAGACGGAAAATTACATCATTTGACTTAAATCAATTCGGTCAGGAGAGTTAGGAGGTGATGGATGCCAGGAGGTGCCTGTGAATTGTTTGCTGGAGTTGATGTGGCATGACCTTAACTTCTTGACTGTAAGACACGCTGTCACTGCCTTGTTGTCTGTGCTCCAGTGGCCCTAATACTGCTCCGGAGATTTATATTGTCACAGACTGGCCCAGCAGACATCAATCTGATTAAATCACTCCATCCCCTTGGTTACTTTCATAGGTCAGCGGTACATGGGAAAGCACTGGCAATCTGGTTGAAATGCTCAATAATATTCCTAATGAGGCAAATCTCCTTATAGCTAAGTTAAGAGAGGGCAGCCAGTCTTATGGCTGGAAAAAAAGGAAATTTAAACACACAACTGTTTATCATTGATGTCTAGCCTGAGGTTACTGTTGAACTGCAACACTGAGCTGTTAATGCAGTGGGTAAAATTGCACCGCTCTTGCTTAAGATCACAGGGATTGCACATTTATTTTTGCCAGCAAAGAATTGGTGATGTCTGGCAAAAGTGCAATCTAACCCTTGCAGGGAGGTTCAGAATATTGTGGGACTTTAGCTAGAGCAGTGTCCTGCTGTACAAAGACAGGGTCAGACTAGCCTGGAGGGGTACTGGGAGAAAACCCAGTGGGCCCCGGTGGGCCCCAGCCGAACCAGGTCCACTCCCCTGTCTGCACTGCCCCATCAAAGATTTAAAATAAAGATGTAAAAGTTACTTGATACAGTGCACGCTCACTCAGGGGTGAGGGTGAATCTCAGGAGGGGGTCCTGAATATTACAGTCCCAGTGGGTCACTGTTGCCCCAGTCTGACTCTGTCCAAAGATGCTATACACCATCCAATACAGACATGTCAGCCTCCCCATATTTGTTGGGAGCCTTCCCTGAAATGGACAGAATCATTACCCAAAGTCCTCAGATGTTGTCCAATGCAGTGTAGCAGGGAGCAAAGCAGGGGGGCTGGAATGGGGGCAGGGACAAGGTGAGTTGGGGCCAGGGCATGGCAGGCATGTTTAAGATTACCCTGGATCAGTTTGGATCCCTAAGCGCCTGACCCCTTATCCCCAATCACCCTTCCTGATTATTAAGTAAACAGCACAAAACAGCAAGCAGCAGCATTTTGGAGTTCTCTCAGTGGGCCCAATGGGGGGGGGCACCCTGTTGCCATCACACCCCCAGTGGCTGAAGTTGTACTGGCCAATGTGGTATACTGGCAGCTGAAATTTCAAACATGTCTGATCATCTGTGATCCAATAAGATAGCATGATGCTTGGTTAAAGGTACCCCCCGACCAGCTGGCCAGAAATAATGATTAAAATCACCTAAGCTTATAAGTAGCCATAAACGCACTGATTGGCCCAATTCTGAATTTAGCACCCAGCCATAAGTCCACCTGCAGGCAGTTTGAGCAGAATGACTTTTAATCTAGACTACACAGTGCACATGGTGCATGGACATGTTTCTTGTAAATCCAGTAGCTAGAGAAGTCACAGGCTCATTTCTGCTCATTCAGACCATTGGCTAAACAAATACATCACTGCAAATTTGGTCCCCATTTTCATAATTTCTCGACTTCCCTAAAGAACCAGTCCATGGGACAAGCCACATTATCTATCCTTTGGGAGCAATGAACAATACCCATACAAAAGACCTATACAGTATATGAATGTGGGAAATTGGAAAGGTTTCCTTTCTTGGACAGATTTTATTGTAAAAAAAAAAATGACGGTATTGTTACTGAACAGCAACTTCCACTTATTTGCTGATGTTACGTAAAAACCCACGGCCTTTGACCGGCGAAGGAGCAAAGTCTTCTATTTGGCTAATACTTAATCATTGCCTAAATAATAACAGTTACATTCACTCATTCATGAGACCTGCATGCCCGTTCCCACTAAGCATACACATGCTGTGACCTTGTGATACTAAATGTTTAAGTCTCTTAATAATCATCTGGAAATAACTGTTTAACCCCATGTCTTGTAAATATATTATATATAAGTACTTAAATGAGTTCACGATTTGTACGCAGAAATAAAGGAACACAAGGACAATGTGCAAAGTTTGCAAAGCAGCGTTTTCCGCCAGAATTCCAGCTGCAGCTTGCATGAGATGCAGCAATATTAATGCAAATTAGCATCTGCTTGGGAAAACTTTGCACAATTTGAACCGCATTTTTTTTTTTTTTTTCGTATGCAAAGAATATAAATCCCTTACATAAAATTCATAGAAGTCTGCAACGCCATCAGCAAAGACTGGACAAGTACTTTGGG
Source organism: Xenopus laevis (assembly GCF_017654675.1). Taxonomy (NCBI): domain Eukaryota; kingdom Metazoa; phylum Chordata; class Amphibia; order Anura; family Pipidae; genus Xenopus; species Xenopus laevis. The sequence goes on from NC_054388.1 coordinate 34,808,477, forward strand.
GGGAGTACTAGGGCACTAAGGGGTGCAAGAGAGCACCTTAGGGTTTGTATGTAAAGTGGTGAAGAGACCGCGCTTTGTAGAAATATCTAAGCAGCACCTCTGGTATGTGGATCCACTGGTCCACGTGTGTAATCAAAAATTCAAATAGGGTAGGGTGCGCTGAGACAACAGTATATCTGTCCCAAAATCTGAAAAGAGAAAAATATGCCTGATAGTGCAGCAAGCCTGTGAAAAGAAAACGTACGTTCTTGCAGAATATAACTACTCACAAACTCCTTGTGGTATTCATGCCAATAAGTGTTCTCAACACGATAGAAAAATCGGGCCTCCTTTGTGAATGGTGCCTACAGGGAAAGAAACTTCGGATAGTGCAATAAGGTAGGTAAAGTTTTAGGACTGCAGTGCACAGTCCTCATTTACCCCTTTAACTTACAACAGATGCGCATACAAGCAGTGATGATCCGATCGTCAAGGATCTCCCTGTTTATGGATGTTCAATCAGGAGCGCTGGGGGAGATGCCGTTCAACCCTCCGCTGGACCGGTGGCGCTGAATCCTCGGACCAACGTATCAGTGCAACCAACAAAAGCACGAAGAGCCTTGGCAGTGTCCAGTCCAGCGGAGGGTTGAACGGCATCTCCCCCAGTGCTCCTGATTGAACATCCATAAACAGGGAGATCCTTGACGATCGGATCATCACTGCTTGTATGCGCATCTGTTGCAAGTTAAAGGGGTAAGTGAGGACTGTGCACTGCAGTCCTAAAACTTTACCTACCTTATTGCACCTTAGGGTTACCACCTTTGCTGGCAGAAAAAAAACAGCAAAGGTAATGGGGTGATGAAGTTGAGGGAGAAATGGTGAAGTTGAAGGTGGAACTGGATCATCAGTGCGGGGGGGGATGACATTTGAGGGTGGACAGGGCTCTAATGTCATTCAGATGAAATTTTATCTGGGTTTCACAACCCTGAAAACTAGACAGACCCTAGAAAAATTGGTTTAAAACTAGACAGGTGGCAACCCTAGAGGACCTATACCACAGTTTGGGGACCTCTGCCTTAAAGGAACTAAACCCTAAAAATTGATATGGCTAGAAGTGTCAAATTGTATTATGGATGCAACAAACCCACCATTTGGGGCTGAACCCCAAATCCTTTGTGAAAGATTCAGCCAAATAAGGAACTGAATAAGATATAGGCAAATTAGGGAAACCGGGGGGAAGGAGAACCATGTGTGCTGCGCATAGTTAAAAAATGTTTGAATTCCTTCAGCCAGGCTCTGGGATTACTCCGAATCCTGCTGATAAAGGCAGAATCTTGGACGAATCTCGAACCGAATTCTAGATTGGGTGCATCCCTATAAAATATATATTTTATAAATATATATTTTATATATTGAACTTATTGAACCAGCCCAAAGGTTCGGCATTTCTATAGTAGTAATGATCCAGGGCTTCAAAGTTGTCACAGGAGTTTCCCATTATGGATTTTGTGGTCTGTGACACGCACATGCTCAGTGTGCTTTGAACAGTTATTGAGAAGTTAAGGGAGTCAATGCAAATCATCAAGCAGGAAAGGAGGTTGGCCTGTCATTTAAGCCAATGCTCAAGGCGGTTTATTAAATTGCGATGCTGATTGTCCTGGTTTCTGAGCTGCCATGTACCAATAATTATTTACTAATCAGCCTCGGCCTTATATTGTGACATTAAGGGGCCTATTTATGAAGCCTCAAATGTTTCTTGTCGTGTTTTAAAGAGGAAAAAATCGGAATATTTTGATGAAAAAAAACAAAAATTTTGAGATTTATTATACTCCAAGGCTGCTAATAATTTGAATCCATAAATACTCCAGCTAAAACCTGTCATGTAAGTCATGTAAAAGTCAACAGCATTTGGGACATGTTCTTTGTTTCAGGCTGCTTGACGCTGGTGTTCATTCAATAATCTGATAAGTTTTTCATTCAATAATTTGAATAATTCGAGTTTTTCAACCCACAAAAATCGAATTGACGTGTGATTTTGCCGAGACTTCCGCAAGGACAATTTTCAATCCGAATTGTCAGTAAAATTAAGCCAGATCATGGATGGAAGTTTGGCTGAATTTTTAGTATTAAAATAATGGGAAAAAATTTTGTTTATAGTGCCCAAATAAATATAGATATATGTAGTAAACATAGACACAGTGCACACGGACAACCAAAAGGCAATGCCTGTGTGCTGGTTAAATATATCAATAGTAATAGGTAAAGGGAAAAACCGCACCAACAGGGCTTTATACAAAAATAGAAAAGTTTTATTAATCAACGTTTCGGCTCGACCGCTGGAGCCGTCTTCAGGAACAAAAAAAGAAAGGCTCCAGCGGTCGAGCCGAAACGTTGATTAATAAAACTTTTCTATTTTTGTATAAATCCCTGTTGGTGCGGTTTTTCCCTTTACCTATATATATATATATATATCAAAAAGGAAGGTCGCACTCGCAGGTCTTACGAAAATGATAAAGGTGTTTATTTAGTCAAAAAGATCAGCTATTCTTTTTGACTAAATAAACACCTTTATCATTTTCGTAAGACCTGCGAGTGCGACCTTCCTTTTTGCTCTAAACGTACCCATTGGGCTTGTTGCACCCAGACACCGTTAACTATTTGACGTGTTGTGCTGGCTTTCTGAACTCTCTCAGAAAAGCTTACAAAGGGGTGGGCAATCAGTAGAAATTGTGACAATACTCTAAACACTGTTTGACAATTATACCATTGAGCTGTCTCTTAAATGTTCTCTGTGTCCCCCCAAAATCACCTCATTCCTACACCCAAGTGGCAGAGAAAGCCCTTCAAGATTAGATCTTGCCATAACAATGCCGTTCCATCAGTGTCTCTCTCTCAGCATGACTAGTAATTCTCTTAATACTCAGATGAAATATAGCACAGCAGAGCCATTTAACTTGGATAGATTTTTAGGTGATAATTACCGAGCTGGAGACACGGTCAAAGCTGGAAGAGCCACTTCAGTGATTAAACAGAGGCAAGATGCTGCAGGCCGTCTCAGCGCTCTACTATAAAAGACTTCAAGCACACATACACAAATAAGCCATTAAGGGGTTTCTTGGCGTAATGCAATTATTACGGTGGTATAATTGAATGGGGAAACCATTGATCTGTAGTAAGGAAGGAAATTGCTCTTTTCATTGTGCGGCGGTGAATATGGGAGTATTAATGGGCACAATGACTGCTCACTTCAGATGTAGATGGATGAAACGAAACACCCGTATCTGTGCTAACATTATGTTAATACCATTCAGCGCCATATCTCCCGGCACTGGCAGCGAGTAATCATTTCACCCCCTAATCAATAGGCATTGCGGCAAACTCTTTTTAGAGGGAAGACAGTTTTCTCATGCAAATGCTGGGAAGGTTCCATTACTCCCATGCATTTTGCTTATGCATCTGTGTCTTAATGGCATCAGGTATTTACAGTCATAATGACTCCTCTTCTTTCACTCTAAAGTCCTTCTATTTATTAGTCATAATCCCACCTATAGATTTGAGTCTGACATTTTTATTTCTATATAGTCCCTGAATCAACCTAATTTATACCAGTAGCCTTGTATTTCCCCCTAATCACTGGTCACCTGATGTCACCCTCAGGTCATCTCCCCATCACTATCCAGATTTAGCTGCTGGCAAACGTGGCAACCCTAAGTTAGTTTGCAGTCTAAGATTTTCTTGTGGAACTGTCAGACTCTGCTGGGATTTGAGCCAAGGACCTTTGGGTTTCTGGCTCTATGCCTTAACCGTTTGGCCAGGTGAGCAGACTGTAGGGCTGCTCGCTATATGTTACCTGGCCTCTGCAGCCTGATTGGTTGCAATCAGCCAATCAGGGCTGACTCTGCAGTATTTAAGGCCAGCCCTCTGAACACTCCTTGCCGGAGCATTATTTGGCATCCTAGTACTGTGGCAGTACCTTGACCTGACCCCTGCCTTGCCTGTTCCTGATTTCTTCTTCCTGTCCTCAGGGCCGGAACTAGGGGTAGGCAGAGTAGGCACGTGCTCAGTGTAGGGGGCGATGCGGCAGGTCGGGTTGCCTGGGGCGCCTGCCCATGCTGGCCCGGCCCTGCCTGTCCTACCTTGTACCTTTCCCTGTCTTTACCTTGAACCCACCTTGCCTTACCTGTTCCTGATTTCTGCTTCCTATTCTGCCTTGCACCTTACCCCTCCTGCTCTCCAGTCCTCTTTCTCTCTGCTCCAGTCTCCTCTCGCTATTCTGTCCTCTTACTATCCTGTCCCCTCACTATCCTGTCCTCCAGATTAACGCCCTCACCATCCTGTCTCATTCTTTCAGTCTGCCCTCAACCAACGCCTTCACTGTCCTGTCCTATCCAGTCCTGACCTTAGTTCTGTTCCCCTTTCACCCATTCCAGCCTGACTCATCGCCCTCTTCATCCTGTCTAGTCCGTTCCTGATCTTCGTCCTCTCCGTCCTGATCCACTCTGCAGTCTGACTCCTCATTCTCGTCACCCCATTCCTGCCTTTCCTTGCCGTGTTCCCTTTGGCACAGACAGCCCCTGGCTCAAGGACTCATCCTTCCATCATCAGCCTCCACAGCGCCCCCTGCCTAATCTTTGACAGGAACCCCGGTACCCCAGTCCAACCTGGTCCTGCCTTGCTAAAAAGTTATTCTATCCATCCTTAAATCTAATGTACCTGCCAGTACAGCAGCCTCAGGGAGAGAATGTACAGCTCTCACTATATTTTGAGTGTAATAAATAACAGAATGTTGTGCAACCTGACTGCGAGTAGAGTGAGAAGGCATGCTGTATTATACCTATACAAAGGTATAATACAGCAGGGGTCCCCTAACTATGAAACTATTACTGCAGGCGCAGGACACACCAATATGACCTATAAATGTAAATAAAACATTTCCATATCATGGCGTTACATCACCCAGACCCTTCAATAATCAGATAATACACCAGGTGGTCCCTATTGCACGGCATACGGGCTCTTTGTTCAGCACTAAGTCTACAGTACACATTCATTGTAACCGGCAGTTATTGTAACACCTGTGAGCTCAATATTATACAAGGTATTATTAGCGGTAACTTTCCCTTAGGCAAAAGCAGCAATGATACAGATCAGTTCAAACGATTGATTCGTTCAAAAATCTAACTTACTGAAACTATTCTCCCAAATCTACTCCCCAGGGAATAATATGAACGGATCATGACCCCATGTTTGTACATTGCGACAGATCCGCATTATTTAATGGGACTGGGACGTGTTTGCCTCTGAAATGTGTCTGAAGGTGACAGTGTACCTTGGTATCACTGTGTCTTTAATCCCTGCAGATGTTTGCTTCTACTCCGTGAACATGTTGTTGAAGTGGAAGAACTGAAGCGTGCATTGGTTATCACTCTCCTTTCATGGGAATGTTCTGGAGTTATAGGGGTATCAGGAAGCTGAATTACTAACTGTGGTGCATCTTGTTCTTAGTGCCACATGCAGGCTTTTTCTGCACTGCCAGGTCTTAAAGGCAACATGCAGGCACTTTATGTAATATTCCCAGAGCATGCAGCATATGGTGTCTGTTTTCCTACACAATGACTGTGTTCAGTGTATTTATGTGCTGCACAGTGTGTTTCTGCATCAGGCATATTTAATGAAGCATGGCAGCTTATAAAATAAAAGGAATTTTAAGTATAAGTATTAGCTATGCATGGATCCTAGCTGAATGCATATTTTGTACAAGCTCTGAAGGCTTTAAATCAATAATACCCACTGTTGACCAAAGTCATGGAAAATGGGGCAGTAAGCAGCTTTGCTACTGAAACATCAAGGTGGGAATAAGCTCTAAAAAAGGGTCAATCAAGCTAACCATATACACAAAGGTCCATTCAGTTGTTAAGATCACCCGGTGGTATGCCACATCGGGGTGATGGGTATAGTTTAGTCCTTAGACCAACAATCAGATCTAAAAAGCGGCATCTTTGCGAGAGGATCCCATAAGGTCCGGTGTGGACTTAGTTTGACTGGATTTTTAAATGGTCCTGATAAGATATCTGGCATTCCCCAGCCAGATATTGGTCGGGCAGGCCGTGATTTTGGCACCCTGACGTGGGGGTAATGGATATAAACACCCTTTATAGGTTTGCTATGTACAAGTAAATATAGCCAATTGTCTATGGGTAAAGAGAACAATATAGCAGACCGTTCTGCTTCAGAATTCAATGTTATGATGCCAAAGCCTACATTTCTAAGTGAAAAATACAAAATCGGAGATAACAAGATGGGGGCAATAATCTAGCCTGAATTGCCATGTTACTTCACGGTACTCCACTATAATCATACAAAACCAAGGCAATATCCAATTACTGTACTGTGGCCTCATTATCAATTACTGAACCTCTTGCTGTACCCCATCAAGTCAATGTCAATCACACAATGGGCAAAATAATGTGCAGGAGGAGGGAGCTGTAGCGTATTGATTGAATTAACAAGGGGCTAAGCTAAAACCATATGGGGTGAGGAGAAAAAACATATTTCATTGAACTGTGTGTAAAAGACCATATGCTATGACAAATGCAACCGAGCTTCGGTGGATAGCCCCAGCAGTTCACATTCTGTCACTCCTTCCGTGCTGCCATACCATGCTCATTTTATTTGCCCTGGAGCGTTCAGTGTTTGCAAATGCACAGAGGTGCCCCGAGAATGCTGACAGCTTCTCCTGGGTGTATGAAACCAGCAGCGGGACTTCTCAAGGACACAGCTGTTGAACAGGGACCTCGCAGCAGAACATCTGGAGTCCAGACTGTAGATTGGTGGAAGGACAGTGGTCACCTTGGGGACTCCACCTGGCTCCATGTTCTTTCAGCTGCTTCAGCCGACCCAGGTCATGGAATATAATGCTTGTATGGGAGCATGTTTACTTGTTAGTAAACACATTTTACAGAAAACAGCAGAAAAACATACAGTATTCCCTGAGCTACTGGAGCGATATGGCAACTGAAGGATACAGGTATGGGATCAGTTATCCAGAAAACAGTAATTTAGAGATTTCTGGATTACAGGTTTCTGGATAACAGATCCCATACCTGGGAAGGGCATCTCCCATAGACTCCATTTAAATCAAAGGTTAAAAGATTTTAAACGTATTTCCTTTTTTCTCTGTAATAACAATACAGTACCTTGTACTTGATAACAACTAAGACGTAATTAATCTTTACTGGAAGAAGAACAATCCTATTGGTTTTAAAAAAATATATTTTTGTAGACTTATGGTATAGAGACCAAATTACAGAAAGATCCCTTATCCATAAGCCATCCCAAGCATTCTGGATAATAGATTCCATACCTGTATTACACAGATTTGTATAGTTAAACAAACGGTTATTGATTGTATAGGGCTTTCCCTGTTTACTTAAATCATGTCAGTGATAGGGGGCAGTTGTATAAATGTGCAAGGCCTCTGCACACATGCACCTCCTTAAGAATTTGGGGGGGAATTACAAAAAGCTGTGCCATGGCTTGGTAACTTATACATTTAAAGAGGTTGTAAAATCAAATGTACCTTTTTACATAATGAAGGAAAATTTTACTTTATGCAGCTTTCCATTAATTACAAATGTTTAGTTAATTTGAAGTTTATTTGTAAATCCAATTGCTATTGAAAGCCCTTTACTGTCCTGGTGGTTCTGACTGCATGTACCCTGTATAGGCCCTTGAATGCCTATATGGTAAATATGGAGCTGGGGAAGAGCCGAGTATTGCCTCATTGTTTCAGTCTGAGCCCAATGTGAGAAGAATATTATGCAGACTATGTCAGTGCAATGATTATAATTATGCACAATCACATATGAAAATGTAGGTGGCATAGAGGGTAATGGTAAGCAAGGGTTTTTTTCGGTGCATGAGCCTACAAGGACGGAAAGTAGGAACTGGAGAGCCTTCCAATGTAGTTTAAATTTCTTTATTGAAGCACAAGTGCTTCAATAAAGAAATTTAAACTACATTTGAAGGCTCTCCAGTTTCTACTTTCCGTCTATGATACTTTATGGAGGTGGCTACTCTAGTAACTGTTGACGAGTCTTAAAAATACATTGCCTATTGAGCCTACAAGGACCAGATTTTCTACCATGGCACATAAACTTATGGTTCTGCCATTGTTTCCAGGTGGGTAAGACTCCCCTGATGAGTGTCGGTGAACCTTAGGACAGGATTTCACATTATCACTGAATGTAATCTGGATTGTGTTGAATCTGGAGTTCTACAGAAGCAGAGCATAATATCATATAAAGTGTTATATAGCGTGTTATTTTAAGATATATTTGACAAAATGAGCATTTACAGTTTCTGCTTCAAGTAATAATTCTGTAAACGCATCGCAGACTTAATTACTGTTTGGGTGTTTTGTCCGAAAAAGCCTCAGACATGAGTCGCGTCTGACACAGATCTGCGCAACTGACTCTCGGAGAAGAAGGAATAAACTTGTTGGGACAGGCAGGTCCCTGCCACCCTCCAAAGATTTCATGCAGTAAATCCCGCTGCCCTGTATTCAGCACATCGTTAACTTCTGCCCTACAATTAGCAGGTCTTTTTTTGATAGCGTATCTAGAGCTGACAAGCAGGGAGTGATTCTAGAGAATTGCACAGTCTTTTGCAGAAATTAAAATGTATTTGGGAAGAAGGAATTATAACTTTTAGAAACACTTAACTCAATTTTCTTGCCAACCCTGCCAATAAATAGTACATTTTACTTGATTAACACATGGGTGTGATTGTGTGCTTATTATCTGTGCAGTGACTGGGCAATATGGCTCACCTTAGATATGCCTACACTGTTATCTGCCTGTTGGAGTTTCTGTATGAGGCACCTGTAAGGCAATGACAGTTATACTGGGGTCTCTGGTACCCCCTACCCCAAGGGCTCACCACCATCCCTTGCTTGAGGGGGGCTGAAAACTTGCAGCCAAACAATCCCCTCAACTCACGCCTCATGGCAAGCTTGCACACTCGATTGGGCACGTTGCTGACCTGCGCATGTGTGCATGACAGCCCGGCGGCACACAATGGGGCTGAAAGTAAGTGATGAGGGGACATGGCCCGGAACAGGGGTAGGCAGCAGAATATCTACGTGCCTGGTGCCCCCCTGCCACTGCACCCTAGGTATGTGCCTCTTCTGCCTATCCCTAGTTCCAGCCCTGCACTATAGCTATGAATATTATGCTTGCCTTAAAAATCATCCATGCCATTCTTAAAGGCATTAACAGTATCGGCCATCACAACATCACCCAGCAGTGCATTCCACATCCTCACTGTGAAGAACCACCTACACTGCTTTAAATTAAAGTTCTGTTCCTCTAATCTAAAGGTGTCTCCTCTAGTGGTAAAAAAAAGTCCCCTGCTATTGGTCAATAGCGTCCTCTAATGTGCAACCCCAACCTTGACAGTCTACCCTCATAATTTAAGTCTTCCATCTTAACCAGTATAGTTGACATCTCTGTACTCTCTCCAGCTCAAATACTGGAGCCCAACTACTCCAGGTAACGCCTTACCAGGGACCTATAAAAGGCAAAATTAGGTTTTCATCCCTTGAGTTAATGCTCTTTTTTATGCAAGACAGAACTTTATTTGCTTTAGTAGCCACAGAATGACACTGCCTGGAATAAGACAATCTTTAAAAACCACTATATTTCTCAACCGAGAAAACCCCCCAACACACAGCTGTTCAGTTTTTGCACTAATTAAAGGTGGCCATACATGGAGAGATCCGCTCGTTTGGCGATGTCGCCAAACGAGTGGATCTCCGTCCGATATGCCCACCTTGAGGTGGGCAATATCGGGCTGATCCGATCGTGGGCCCTAGCGCCCAACAATCGGATCCTAGCGAACGCGAACAGGCGGTCGGATCGCGGGACCGCATCAACGAACAGATGCGGCCGCGATCAGACAGGAATTTTAGTCGCATCCGATCGAGATCTGGCCGACTTTCGGCCAGATATCGATCGGGGAAGCCCATCGGGGGCCCCCATACACGGGCCAATAAGCTACCGACTCGGTCTGTCGGCAGCTTTTATCGGCCCGTGTATGGCCACCTTAACATTGAACCTCATTTTCCAATTGCTGCCCAGTTTTCCAGTTTACTCAAATCACTCTGCAGTATGCTACATGGAACTTATAGTTCTGCTCAATTTAGTATCATCAGCAAAAACAAGTTAGAAAGCAAAGGACCAAGTAAAGAGCCCTGTGGTACTTCACTAACAACACTGGTCCAAAATTTATCACCACTCTTTGTAATCTATCCTTCAGCCAGTTCTCTATAAAAGTACAAAAAACTATATTCCAGACAAATATTCCTCAACCAGTAGCCTTCAGTGTGGTACTGTATCAAATGCTTTAGCAAAATCTAAGTAGATCACATCCACTGCCATCCCAAAGTCGAAATTCTTGCTCACTTTCTCATAATAGGCAATTAAATTAGTTTGGCAAGATCTGTTACACATATTGTAAAGCCATGCTGGCACAAACTAGTATTATGATATGCAGTGAAATCAAGGATCTTATCCCTTAATACCCCTTTGAAAAGCTTTCCTACTACGGACATCAAACTAACTGGCCTGTAGTTCTGAGGCTGAAAATGGGATCCCTGTTTGAATAGCAGCACCACATTAGCAATTTACCAATCTCTCGGAACCATGTCAGACCTCAAGAAATCCTGAAATTAAAGAGGTCTGGCAATCACAGAGTTAAGCTTGTTTAGTACCTTGAGATGAATACCATCTTGTCTCAGACCTTTGTTTATCTTTACATGTTCTAGTCTCCTTTGAACAGGGCTGGAACTAGGGGTAGGCAGAAGAGGCAGGTGCCTAGGGCGCAAATGTGGAGGGGCGCCAGGAACCGTACCTCTTCTGCGCCTTGCCCCTAGTTCGGCCGCTTCTTTCCCCACCTGTAGCAGCAATCGCCATCTTGCTAGGCGCGCACAAACGCGCACTCTTCCTAAACGCGCACAGACGCGCACTCTTCATAGACACGCACTCTTCTGCGCATGTGCGTGCGCACGATTGGCTTGTGTGCTTGATCGCCCGTGTGTGCGCGCGCCTGTGCATGCGCACACTTCTGAAGGAGGCGATGTAGTCGGTCGGGTTGCCTTGGGCGCCCGGCCGACTTGGCCCGGCACTGCCTTTGAATATCCTCATGTGTGAACCATGCATCATTAGTTGTATTACTAGAAGGAAGCCTTCTTTAGCTGGTTCCTCAGTTGTGTAAACAGCTGAAAAATAATAGTTCAGTATTTCTGTTTATTCTATGTTCTAATCTACCAATTTACCCCCTCTGACAATAAAGGCCCCACCTTTCTTTATTCATTTTTTATACTGTTTACATATTTTAAAAAATAATTTTTTGCATGAATTATTGGCCTCCATGGGTGTAACTACAGAGGAAGCAGACCCTGTGCCTGCAGGGGGCCCCAGGAGGTATAGGGGCCCCATGAGGCCATAATTTATATACAATTTTAATAAATATTGGTAAAACAGGTCAACCTCTAGACATTATGGGGGCCTGAAAAATAATTTGCTCCTGGGCCCCATAATATCTAGTTATGCCACTACAGGCTTCCTTGTACTTGACAAACATTTTGGCTGTCCCAGCTAACTTGAAAGCCTTAAAAGCATGTCTTTTCTTACACACCTCAACACCAACACTTCTATTGAACGACAAAGGTTTTGTTTTGCGACGATGTTCCTTGCTTACAAGGGGAATATACTAATATGTATATTTATTAAACACAGACCCGGATTTGTGGAAAGGCCACCAAGACCTGGGCCTAGGGCTAGCAGCATTTTAGGGGGCGCCATGGTGCCCAACCACACCCAAATTGGTTCAGAAACACTGGGGATGCACAGGAGGTACAAAAGTTTTTTTAATTTCCCATGTGCCAATCCCCATTGCTCCGGTTCTGCTGATGAAAATTTGCACGAATAAAGGGGAGGGGACAGGGGAGACGAACGGCAGTGTGCCTAGGGGTGCCTGCTATGTAAATCCGGCCCTGATTAAGCAGCATTTTAAAGACTTCCCATTTTTCTTCTGTGTTTAACCCTGTCAAAAGCCTTTCACAGTAAATATGTTGCAGAGATGCCCTTATACTGGCAAAGATTGCACAACTAAAGCGTCGTGTTTTAGCTACTCCGTTATAGAGTTGTTTCTGCAACTTAATCTCAAATGAGTCTATTGTGAAGATTCTTCAACAATAACAATTTCATACCCAACAATTACCTTTCAGCAAGGCCACCTTTCCCCGTCCTGTCCAAACATATGTATAATTTCAGTATTGTACAATGGGAAAGGATATGGCCAAAGGCAGAATAACTGCAATGTGCATTTATTGACACAACATGTTTCGGGTATAACAACCCTTTATCAAGTGTTTGTCAATAAATGCAAATTGCAGTTATTCTGCCTTTGGCCGTATCCTTTCCTATTATACAATACTCAAATGAGACCATGTTATGGTAACTATTCCCTAAATGCTCACCCACAAGTACTGTATATGCAAGTATACTGTAGATCAGGGATCCCCCAACCTTTTTAACCGGTGAGCAACATTCAGAAGTAAAAGGAGTTGGGGAGCAACACAAGCATGAAAAATGTTCTTGATGTGCCATATAAGGGCTGTGATTGGCCATTTGGCAGCCCCTGTGTGGATTTACAGCCTACAGGAGATTCTGTTTAGCAATACTCCTGGTTTTTATACAACCAAAACTTGCCTCCAAGCCAGGAATTCAAAAATAATCACCTGATTTGGGGCCACTGGGAGCAACATCCAAGGGGTTGGAGAGCAACATGTTGCTCACGAGCTACTGGTTGGGGACCACTGCTGTAGATATACAATTCCATTACTTACCTTCCCATGACTACCCCTGGGTGCTGGACCCAACAGAGTCTTGGGTGAAAGGTGTGGGGTCTAGTGTATCTCTTTTATATACCTTACATTTCATAAACATTTTATATTGTGACAGTGATTTTCAAAACATCATGAAAATCTTGTCTTTACAGCAAGAACTTTTATCCCAGCAAATTATGACCAGGTTTCTAATCCCCTATAGATACACACTTCTCCAACTAGTATGTGCTGTGCAGGGGACCTGCTGCTGTGCAGATAATATGATATGTCCTGAATCGATGATTGCAAGTTGCAGTGCAATGGGAATGTATGTGCTACACTTGTGAACAATGGCATCAGGAGAATCTAGACCTGGGGAGTGCACAATAAAAAGGTAAAGATTGGCTGATGACCTGTGTTCCTCCTGCAGAGAGCAGTTACACAGTTACAGTCTAATTTGTGCATTAAAGCAACAGAGCAAAATAAAAAAAAAAACATTGAATGTTTCTCTTTCTAAGCAACTTCTCTCCTACTCAATTTCCAGCTAGTTTTTTCTTTGTGTTGTGTTTACAGCAAAAGGGGCCTCAGCATTCTTCCCATATCTCAATTTTTTGGGGGTAACCACAAAACAGAGACAAGGGGGGGATGGAGTGTTATAAGAAGTTTTAGCCTGCAATACGGCCCCACCAGGCCCTACACCTAAACCTTCGCCCCCCTGCCTAACCCATTTTCAGCAGGAGACATATTTATTAATTAGGAGCTGGTAGCTATGACAATGTCTGGTAATTCCACTTTAATAAGGGTCCTGCAACTTGCCGTGGCACCAGAGAGGCTTGTAACAGCGGCGATTACTATATCTGCTGATTTGGAAGCTGGATGGTGACATGAAAGTGGAGAGTGTTGTATACAGATCCTTAACTATTTCCTGCCTTCTGATCCCTACATGGGGCAGATAATTGTAACACTAAAAAAAAAAAAATTCATACTTTAATATTCCAGTTGGAGTGGGGGGGGGGGTCTATGGAAGTATGTGCAGATTGGACAGTAACACTCCTCTTTGTGCCTGTCCCTGTCTAGTTCTATACATCACTACTAAAGCTTAACTAAAGAAGTAGCTAGAAATGGTGTACATTATGTTTTGGGCTTCTGTACCAGCCCAAGGCAACCATAGCCCTTTAGCAGTAAAGATCTGTGTCTCCAAAGATGCCCCAGTAGCTCCCCATCTTCTTTTCTGCTGATTCACTGCACATGCTCTGTGCTGCTGTCACTTACTGAGCTTAGGGACCCACTAACAATATACAGTACATATAGGATAGAAATGTCACAGTATAAGGCTGATTAGTAATTAATACAGATAATTACTACATGGCAACACAGAAACCAGTGCAATTAGCATCAGAATTTAATAATCAGCCCTGTAGCATCAATTTGCTGTATGTTACAGACAAATCTCATTTTCTGCTTGATAGTTTGCGAAAACCCCCAAGCTTAGCTTCTCAACAGCTGCTCAGAGCCCACTGCGAATGTGAGTGTCACAGACACTTTCCAAGATGGTGACCCCCTGTGACAAGTTTGAAGTCCTGGATCATTGCTGCTATTGACAAGCTGAAACGTTAGGCTGGTGCAATAAGTTCAGTATATAAAACATGGCATTTTTATCCATATTATTTTTTTGGGCTTGTTCTCCTTTAACACTTAAGCAGGACTCTGTCCTTCTATATTAGGCACCTAAATCAGAGTGGGTATTAACCCTTTTGATGCTACCCTTTGTCACTCCTTCTTTTATATTAGGCATCTAGTGAAACATTTTGTCCAGTAACCCTTCCAACACTATCCCCTTTTCTCTGTCCCTGTAAAGTTTAATAAAACCCCAATATATTAGGCACCTATCTACTGTTGCCAATCCCTATTTCTGCAGAGAAGATAAAAAGCAGAGCAGGCTCCAACCTTTGTCCCTGTCTCATACTTAAACCAATGTCCTTGTCTTTTACCCAATGCTTATAGTCTGATGCACAAACACTTCCCTGCCCCTAGTATTAGAACAAATGGTACACAGGGCAACACCAATCTGGTGAAATGTGAGAAATCCATAAACTGAGCTGGCACAGATTGCAATATTTCCTTTTTCTGCTTAATTTAGCTTTTACTATAGAACTCCTTTCTGCCTCAGAATAAAAAAACAAGTGCCTTGTGACGCTGATGATAGGGGTCCCCCTCCCTGTAAATACCATTCCAGCATTACAGTCCTGGTAGGTTTATAGGGAAAATAAATCCTACATCTGCTTTAGATGAGTTATTAGGTTAGATCATTTCAGAGATGGCGAACCTTGCATGAGATTTCCATAGGCCGCCTTGAAGTACTGCCATTTAGATAAGTACATTGCTATAAAATCAAGGAGCAGTAAAGCTTAATTACAAAATTCCTCTTCTATGGAAGGCAATGTCATCAATATTTAAAGGATAGTAAAGCTCTAATATACCGGGAATGAATGTAAATGTTTTACAATGCTATGTGTGTTTCGTTACTTACCTTACTACACGGAAGATTGTTTTGTTTCTCCTTGGGGAAATGTTGTGGCCCCCTTGTGAGTGCAATGTTTTTCTTTCTCCAATAAGTGGAGCTGCTGGGACATCCGACCAGAGACAAGGTTGCAAACTGGCAGGGATCAGTAGGGAGCAGGGATCAGTAAACAGACTGGAAGAGAATGACAGAATTAGGGCCAAAATATTTGCATGCCTCCATTTTTTCTTTATATACATATTTTTTTATATACTCAAGTATTAACTAATGCTTTAATACACAGCACATTTGCCTTCATACAGTGATTATGTACATTATTATTATTATTGTTAAACATATGGGGAAATACAACCTGTGCTTATTTGTATTCATTTATACCAGTGGAAGCTGACATGCAGGTCTTAAAGGGGTGGTTCACCTTTAAGTTAATTTCCGTAGGTTATAAAATGGCTAATTCTAAGCAACAATTCAATTGGCTTTTTTTATAGTTCTTAAATTAACTTCTTTTGACTCTTTCCAGTTTTCAAATTGGGGTCACTGACCCCAGAAACCGGAGGTGACGTCACATGCTTATAAGTGTTCATAGAAGTGGCGTCACAAGCATGCACATTTGCTCTCCTGAAGCCGCTGAATGCTACATGTCATGCATTTGAGGACACTTACAGTGGTGGATTAATGACATGTGATGTGGGGCCCCTAGGCTGCATCCACACAGGCCCCTCTACTAAACTACTGCTGGGGCTGGCTGCATGCACTAGTGTACCTGACCTCAGGCTTTCATATTTCAGAAATATTATATCAATATACTAGCAATATAGAGAGAAATCGCACAATACAGAATATATGCTCAGATTTTACTTTCTTTATAGCTTTGTATCTACCTGCTTGTGCAGCTGCCCCAGAGAGATAGAACATTTCCCTTGCCCTTATTCTTCTCAAACTCCAAAATATACAGCTATAAAGAGAGAAAGCTTCTGAGTTCTATTCACAGATGCCAGCTGGCCTTGGCTTAAGCAGCAACCCAAGACAAATAGCCAAGGAAGGTGATACCCAGACTCCAACAAATTACATCGCCTTGCGCTTTCCAGACCCACGCTTTTAAAAAAATTAACATTTTGCCTTGCTTTCTAGAGCACTCAAAAGAATGAGGCACTTTTTTATCTGACTGTGGCTATTAACAATTAATCTTAATGTAGTGCAGGCATTCCAGGGATATGTAACTTGGTCGGAGTTTCACTATAGCTAAGGAGGCTGGACCTAGAACATAGATTAGATATATTAGACAGATAGATAGATAGATAGATAGATAGATAGATAGATAGATAGATAGATAGATAGATAGATAGATAGATAGATAGATAGATAGATAGATAGATACGTAGATAGAAGATAGATAGATAGATAGATAGATAGATAGATAGATAGAGATAGATAGATAGAGATAGATAGATAGATAGATAGATAAAACAAATGACAGATTAGATATATTAGATAGATATATAGGATAGAAGGTGATAGATAGATAGATAGATAGATAGATAGATAGATAGATAGATAGATAGATAGATAGATAGATAGATACGTAGATAGAAGATAGATAGATAGATAGATAGATAGATAGATAGATAGATAGATAAAACAAATGACAGGAAAAGATCTATTACTTCTTCATAATATATCAATATGGAAGTAAGGAAATAAGGATATCCGGTTAATTTTAGTGGCTGATATAATTTATCCCCCACCAGATTTTCCCTTTATATACTTGTTATATTTATGAAACAGGAACTAGGGATTCAAGGGCTTGCAATAAGTCACTGGCCTTTTTTTAAAATGCTAGGTGTACACCTAAAACAAAATGTACACAACTGCAATTTGGCACAGGGCTCTATTGCCTGAATGACAAATTGATGCGTTGTGCAACATCCTGCTCGGAGGGCAGAAGAAGAGAAAACGGGAAGGCAGATGTTAACGGGTAAAAGTGCACAAAGTGTTTGGTATCCAGGAGAGTAAAACATACTCAGCCCATGAGTCCACACAGCTGCTTACACTAGAAATACTGACTCTAGCAGAAAAGCCACAGGCCATTGAAGGTCAAAAGTAACCTGCCTGTGGCTGATGTGAGTCACATTTCCCAATGGCAACTAAATGCTAAGCAAAGTTACCTTGTGTGTCCCCTACACAGTGTTCACTACTGAATGCTCTGAATGGTGTGGCTTATGATGGGCAAGGAGAAAAGCACCTGTGATAACTAGTGACTGGTTGTTCAGGAATCAACTGCTTTCCGGCATGCAGTCAAATCTCAGTGGATGAATCATTCAGGTAACACAGCGGGTTATTCTTGGCCTATGAGTTGAGACCTAAAACAGAGGGTCTCCAGGCTGTTTAAGTAAGGTGCTCATGGTCTCCTCAATTATGTAAAATGTATTTTCTTCCTTCAACAGAAAATTGTAATTAAAGTGAGGTGCTGTAAAACAATTTGTGGGTTTCAAATTTTATTTTGCCCTACACATGTGCCCACTGTCTAGGTAAGTTGCCATGAGTCAGCAAATGTAGGGGGGAGGAAGGGGAGCCCCAAAAATTTTTCGATCTTTTTCAGCCTATCAGCCATCATGTAGAAAACACGCCAGCGTTTTTTTGGGACTTAGAAAAAAAATTGACTTTTTTTTAAACAATCCCTATCTACTCTATTGCGCTTCGCCAGGTCTGAGGTGGCGAAGGAAGTCTAGCGTAAAAGGTAGCGTTCAGTACACTGCGCAAGTTAGTGAATTTGCGTAGTTTCGTCGCTAGCGAAAATTCGCCTGGCGTAAGTTTGCGAAGTAACACTAGCGAAACTACGCCAGCGTTCATTAGTGAATTTGCGCAGTAGCGAAAATGCCAAACGCTAGCAAATTAACGCTAGCGTTCGGCGCTTCGCGGCTTAGTGAATTTGCCCCATTGAGCGTCTGCATACACTTTTTACACAATTAAAATATTGGCCAAATCTCACATTACCCTGTGAAATTTTTGGCATGACTAAGAATGGGAGTAGAGCCAGTGCCGTGTGCGTCTTTTAAATCTGGTATAAAAATCAACAAAATAACCCTGCACAGTAAAATATGTACTGGTTGTTTTAACTGACCCTGTGCAGGAACAGTACCCAAATGTTCTGGCAAACCAACGTCAACCTCAAATGGGCAGGGCAGTTGTAAAGATCGTCTCTTGTTATTCAAATATGGTTTCAGATTTCAGTGACTGAATCAATAAAGTTTGGCCACTTGGCTATTCATGCATGAACACAATTTTCAACCTATGGGCCAAATAATAAGATTGCATTGTTAGTTAGTCTAAGGCTGATGGCACATGAAGAGGGATTGCATACCTCCCAACTGTCTCATTTTTAGAGGGACAGTCCCTCTTTTGACAGCTCAACCCGTAGTCCCGCGTTTGTACTGGAAAGTCCCGTTTTTCTCTACACTGAACAGCCAGAAAAAGAAACAAAGTTTCTAACTTTTTGGCAGAGAGCCCAGAACAGCCACAGCAGCAGATACATTTGTTACAATTTTCGAGATATAAGTAATATAGGTAATATAGTATAATTATAAGAAATAAGTAATTGTAACAATATAAGATAACAGTTCCCTTGGGTAAAGTTAGACTCACAGGTTAAAGGGAATTCACCTTTATTAGCAAAATTGTAATAACTGGAAAAAAAAAACCACAGAAATATGTTCAAACTTTCATAACCTGCCAAATCTTGTAAAATGAACATGGTAATTAGGGTAGGTGGTCACCAAAATGGAAGTGGTCAAAAAATGTTTGCCGCGGCAAATTTTTTGCCCCTCTTTTTATTTCCAAAATGTTGGGCGGTATGGGATTGTAGCATCTTTCATCCTCCAAACTCAAAAACATCACAATCCCCCAATAAAGTCTCTCCTAAGAAGACACTTATGCATGTCAACAAATGCATTTAAAATACCTGTACCATCAGTTTTGCATGTCTTACCTACAGAGGCATAGACTCCCCCAAACAAAGAGACCATCAGTCATATATAACTATGGTTATTAGCACCCCTTTGGTGGACTGTTTATTGGAAGCCTCCCCAATTAAAATTGTTATCCTTCTCTTTTGGACTAAATGGTTAAGAATCCAATTGGAGAACTTGGTAATAGCAAAGAAAGGAACTATTCATTGTAATATCTATATGTCACAATACAGCAGATCCCCTGTTAACATTAGCTCACTTTAAATGAAGTCAGTGTGGCCCTGCTATAAGTCCTGCAGCCATTAGATTAGTGATCCCACCTAACTTTCATTTCCATCCTTCGTTTGTTCTTAATCCTCAACTGGGCCACCGCAATTTTTGCCTTTAAAAGTCACGCAGCACTGGTGTAAATCAGCCCCCATCACTCCTTATGCCCCCCTATGACTTGAAAAGAGCCAGAAGCTACTCAATGATTTGTCAGTGGGACTTAGGGCAATTTAGTGTTTAACGCTTATCCTATGCCTCTGCAAATTTAACAGCTCGTAAAATACGCGCTGACTCTCTTTTAATGAGCCAAAAACTGCTCTTTTGTTATAAAAAAAAGCTCTAATGATAAACATGTATTTCTCTCATGGGAGCTAATCTCTTATGCTTGGTGGATCTGAATGCAGAGTGCTGAAGGGCCTGATCTGGTGGGGGGGGGGGGGGGAGCACAGAAAAAAAGGGCTGGGAATTTATCCTCAGCCCTATGGAATGGCAGTGCAGATTATTTTGGCCCTTAAGGATAAAATTCCCCTAAAGTGACTTTTATGCTCAGCACATAGTCTTTATATGCCAGGGTTTAAAGAAAATAAGGCAAAAATGATGCAATTTCATAACACAGAAATACACACACATATGAAAAACTGCCATAGGTTCTGTGCAATATGGATATATTTGTCTATTGATATAATATGTCCAATCACATCATTATACAGTACTTACTTTAATAGTTGAAGGTATTATCAGTAACCTAACTTCTTTGTGCTAGAGCAAAATATTCTTTACCTGACCTGTGTCATTCCTGCTACTGTACAGTAATCTACTGTATCTTGCATTAAACTAGTGGCAACCTAGTTCCACCCACGGAACAAACTATATGATCCCCTTGCATTTACTCAATATTGTCTGGAATGCACTTTGCTAATCATTAGCAGCCACTGCTTTACTATAACTTGTAAACTCGGTTATGTTAGGAAATGTTCTGTATTCTAGGACATCAAATGAAGTAATGCATAAAAATTTGAGAAACACACTATGAAATGGAAATTAATGATAACTGGGAATTTAGGGTAAAACTGGGTCTCTTTTTACTGCAGCAGTTCAGACAGGGACAATTCCATCCCGGCCAGTTGACTTCCTCTGTGATGTTCAGCATAAGTAATATGGCTTCTCTAGGCCCTGGAAGGCAGCGTTCACTTGGGCCAAAGGGAAAGGAGAAAATAATATTGTTAATTGGAACTGACGTGTGATTTTGGGATTAAAGAGCCGTCTGGCAGGGAAATGAGCCGAGTTTATTCTTCAGAGAACTACAAAACTGACTTTTTAATCCAGCTCTGGATAGAGCTGCAGGGGATCTGGACAAGGCACATGAAGGAATCCGGCAGGGGCAGTGATGGGGGAAATGAGCCAGATTGGATGGAACTTGGTACTGCCTGGCTGCTGAGAATGTGCCTAAAAGGGAAGAAAAGAAAAGGCAAACACTGGGTCTTCTCTGGGACATCCTAACACCTTTAGAGTGTAACTTCCATATTGACATGCGCAGAACCTTATTTCTTACACCACGTATCAAAACACACACACAAAGTGGGGTGTCCAAACTGTAGCTTCTAAACTATTGTTAAACTACAATTATGGTGATGGGAACTGTAATTCAACAATATTGGCCTTTCTAATGAAATTGCAGTGCTGGTGAAACTATACTTTCTATAAATAATAATGGATATTAGAAATGAACGACGTATTCTGTCACACATATAACTCTGTATATATCCCTTAAAATACACAAAAGCCATGAATATCTTGTAAATGATATCCTTATAAATGGTGAGTTCTGATGTTATCAGTTATAAACGGTGAGTTCTGATGTCATTTCTGTCACATGACTCACTGAAACTTGCGTATTATAATTAATAAAGTACCCCATTGCAAAATATGAGGATATTATAAGTTACCTTGGAGTTCCATGACCTGTATAAAAACACTCGGTCTTTGGCCTCGTGTTTTTATATGGTCATGAAACTCCTCGGTAACTTATAATATCCTTATATTTTAAAGAGGGGGTATTTTATTCACTATATAATATAGTTCCCTGTATAACTCAGCCTGCAGCCTTGTGCCTTTATATGGTCACATATCCCCTCAGTGACTTCTAATAGCCTTATAATTTACAGTAGGGGGTACATTATCCCTTATAATACATGAGTGATACTCAGAGTTTCCTGTATAACTCAGCCTGCAGCCTTGTGCCTTTATATGGTCACATATCCCCTCAGTGACTTCTAATATCCTTATAATTTACAGTAGGGGATGCCTATAACAGCTCTTACTTATGGTCATAGAACACAAACTCAACGACCGATCGATGAACAATCGACTTCCTCTCTCCTTTACCCAATGCAACCCAAAGGGAAACAGATGACATGCAGTGATTAATTCAATACAAAACCAATAGCCCCCATCGGTTTCACAACACCAAACCACAAGCGTGAGAGCTGCCAATGAGTCAGTTGCCAATGTGAAGTCTGAATGGGGAAGTAGTTACAGATTTCCCAGCTGGGTAACTGGTGACGTAACAGCACCGAAACGCGAATTATATTCCACCGTATCTGATATGTAAAACTTTCTGTGTTTTATCTGTTCAGTTTCATTCTAATATCAATTGGTCTGGGCAGAAAAAAAAACGTGTCCATTGCAACAGGTTTGTTGCTAACCCCAAAACACTCGCCCCCCAGGTGGCACGAATCTAGTCCAATGCCCAACTGCCAATCTGCTAATTTAGTCGCTGAACCCCATCGTATTCAAAGATTTGTGCATAAAAAATCCTGCCAGAAATGTTAATTTATATTTTCTAAATTAGCAATCCTCTCCACACCGGTTGTTCCCCCCCCCCTCATCTTCATTGGGAGGGTCGGCCCCTCAGCAACTAGGCCAGCGTGAAATGAGTTGAGCTTCTGGGGTCAGGGAGGTCACATGGAGGTTAATTATGGACAAAGAGCAACTCCTCCGGGCGTCAGTTCAGATTTGTGACTACATTATATAATGCCTTTCCCATAGAAATAACTGCCAGAACAGAGTTTAGAAAAACACACACTTTTACATGTAGTTGGGGAATTAAAAGAGGCATTGGCTAATTCACACTAACATGGTGTAAATTCCCAGAATGCTCAGATCCAAAACATAGCCTTGTTAGTGAGTAGAACATGGCACTTAACTACATTTACATTTATAAAAGTACTGTATTATCCCAAAAGGAGAAGTAATCAATAAGTGACTAAGGGCAGTTGTCCAGAATGGTCTTTATAGCTTAGCAAACATCTTTATCAATTAAAGGGGCAGTAAACCCCCTTTTCACAAGCCTTTGCTATTGAAGTTATGTTTAACAAGGGTGAATACTGGCCCTTTAAAGCTGCTGCCCTAGTCGTGTGCCAACAGCTGCATATATGGTACATACAGCTCTCCGGACTGCACTAATTTCAATGAAGTTAAGGGCCACAGAGGAGCATTCAACTCTGGGAGCAGGGTGTGAAGCATTAAGTTCCACTTGGTGTAAAGCACAAACATTTTTACTGGGTCCAGACAGAGTCATATCAACAATATAGGGCAGTGCTGTCCAACTGCAGGCCAGCTGCCCCCATCTATTTGCAACCCCCCCTTGTGACATACTCTGCCTGCCCTATGCTCCCTGTGTGTGCCATACTCTGCCTGCCCTATGCTCCCTGTGTGTGCCATACTTTGCCTGCCCTATGCTCCCTGTGTGTTTGTGTCATAATCTGCCTGCCCTATGCTCCTTGTGTGTGCCATATTCTGCCAGCCCATGTGTGCCATACTCTGCTGCCTGTGTGCCTTACTCTTGCTGCCCTACTTTGCATGTGTGCCATGCTCTGCCCTCTGTACTGTGTCTGTTTGCGCCGTACTCTGCCTGCTCTATTCTGCCTGTTTGTACCATACTCTGCTTGTGGAACATGAGCCTGGTAGAGATTTGTTCTGGGGGTCTGTTAGCATTTTTGTTGTTAGGGACGTCTAAGGTGTTTAATTATGTGCTGGGGGAGGCATATAGATGAGTGATATCCCTGCAATAAGCACCAACCATTTGGTTTTTTTGGTGCATTACCACCATTAATGTGGACATGGTCTTGTGGTAACATGGGTGTGGTTTAAAACAGGAAGTAGTCAACACTGGCTTTCATTATCGGACCTTAACCAGGGCCGGGCCAAGCCAACCAGGTGCCCTAGGTAACCTGGCCAGCCAGCCTGCTACTTGGGCAGTAGCAGAGGGGAGTGACGGAGAGGGGAGGAGGGAGGGGTGATGGGGAGTAGGAGGGAGGGGAGAGCTACAGAGGCATAGCGAACACAGAATAGGGGTAGGCAGAATACGCTTAATAGGTACCTGCAAGCGCCCCCTTATTGTTGCTCCCTAGGCAGGTGCCTCTTCTGCCTACCCCTAGTTTCAGCCCTGCCCTCAACCACGTAGTTCATAAAAATTCCAGCCCTCGGTACCACAGAAGTTCTTCACAGTCAGGACAGTGAGGTTGTGGAATGCACTGCCGGGTGATGTTGTGATGGCTGATTCAGTTAATGCCTTTAAGAGTGGCTTGGATGATTTCTTGGACAGACATAATATCAAAGGCTATTGTGATACTAAACTCTATAGTTAGTATAGATATGGGTATATATAATTTATGTGGAAGTAGGGATGGGTGTGTGTATGGATTCTGTGTTTTCATTTCGAGGGGTTGAACTTGATGGACTTTGTCTTTTTTCAACCCAATTTAACTATGTAACTATATAGGGGATACATAAATAGTAGGTATAGAAATCACTTTAATAAAAATCCCCCAGCCGCCAGTTAGTTCCTATATTTGGCAGCACAGCTGAGAAGGATTTTCCAGCAGTCAAATGCCTAAAAACATCATTACCACCTACTTCTAGCATTATAAGTACTCTGATACCCAAGGGACCAATGGGTAAAAATGCTCAAAATCTCTGCACTTCTCTGCAGGACAATCTCCAAGCAGTGGGTCCTCTTAAGTGACACGTGCTTATTGGTCTACTTTGAGTAGAAGTTATTTCAATAGTTTCAACCTCCTTTCAAGAGGTAACTGTGTCCATACTGCCATAACAGAGGCCAATAGCCTCCAGCTGGACAGCCCTGTCCTATATTTTAACTTCTTTCCCTCTGCCTCGCTTATGAACAGCAACTAAAGCCTGTCTGCCTGGTGTACATGCCAGCTTGTACTCAAACTTAAGCCCCCTCATGTTCATTGTGAATGTACTAGCAATAATAAATCCACCATCTAGTTCATTTCAGAAACACTTTACCCCATATGTAATTTATGGCACTAAGTTTGCCCAGGAGCAGCAAGCCATAGTAACCAATAAGATGTTTGCTTTTAAACAAGTGACCAGGAAATGCTACCTGCCGATTGGTTGCTATAGGTTACTGCTCCTGGGCAAGCCTAGTGCCTTTTATTACATAACCCTTTGTGTGGCCACTGAAATATTTGTCTATTCACTATAGAATATATTGGCATGTTATAAATAAAAAATGACCATCAAATTCATCCAAAATTCAAATCTTGTTTGTCTTTAATGGCCATAATTCCACAGAGATTTCTTCTCTGTAATCACAGCAAAAATACATGATTTGAAACAATATTTAGCACATGCCCTTTAATGCCATGGTATTATATTCATTTTTATTTATTCAAAAAATGCCCCAGAATCCAGTTTTTCTAACAACTGCAAGTCTGAACATGGGTTATCTGGGCCCACCCGAAACCTCACTACAAGGCTCCCTGCACACAATTACAAACACACCCCACCCCCTGACAGATCTCCTCTGTGACTTCTATTTATTATGCTGTGTAAAACAAAATTTGCTGAAAAGGGGTATTAAAAGTTGTGTAAAATGAATGGCAAATTTATCAAGGTGTGTGTGTAATTTTACTCCATGTAAATGCCAGATTTGACGCCATTATTTTACATTGCTTCTGACAGAAGCAATGTAAAATAATGAAAAAAAGTGTACTGTGCTTTTTTATGCCATTTTATAAACAGCGAAGTGTGGTGTATTATCCCCCTGTTTCTTGCACAGCATAATAAATATATAATACACAAAAGCCATGAATATCTTGTAAATTAGATCCTTATAAACGGTGAGTTCTGATGTCATCAGTTATAAACGGTGAGTTCTGATGTCATTTCTGTCACATGACTCACTGAAACGTGTATATTATAATAAATAAAGTACCCCCAATTGCAAAATATAAGGATATTAGAAGTTACCTCGGAGTTCCATGACCTGTATAAAAACACTCACACTCGGCCTTCGGCCTCGTGTTTTTATATGGTCATGAAACTCCTCGGTAACTTATAATATCCTTATATTTTACAAAAGGGGGTACTTTATTCACTATATAATTTACAGTAGGGGGTACATCATCCCTTATAATATATGAGTGATACTCAGAGTTCTCTGATCTGTATAAAGGATAATGTACCTCCTCTTGTAAATTATGAGGATATTAGAAGTCACTGAGGAGTTCTGTGACCATATAAAGACACAAGGCTGCAGGCTGAGTTATCCAGGGAATTCTGAGCATCACTCATGGGTTATAAGGGATAATGTACCCCTTACTGTAAATTATAAGGATATTATAAGTCACTGAGGGGTTCTGTGACTATATAATGGCACAAGACTGCAGGCTGAGTGATACGGGAAAAACTGAGTGTCCATCATGTATTATAAGGGATAATGTACCCCCTACTGTAAATTAAAATACTATTGGAAGTGATTGGGGGGTTCTGTGACCATATGAAGGCACAAGGCTGCAGACCGATTCAGTCAGGGAACTCTGAGTATCACTCATGTGTTATAAGGGATAATGTACCCCCTACTGTAAATTAAAATGATATCAGAAGTCACTGAGAAGTTCTGTGACCATATAAAGACAAGGCTGCTAGGTTATACATGTGACAGAATGCTTTATTTATGAGTTGTACAGGGAACTCTAAGTATCAATCATGTATTATAAGGGATAATGTACCCCCATAAATAAAATCAATCTCCTAATAATAATATTGGAGGGTGTGGGCAGGCATTTTTCAACAGTTAGGATAACAGCAGAGCTAGTGGTGTAATTTTCTGCATTTACATATGTGCGAGTACAGAGCCCCGGCAAGCTCACTGAAGTGCACCTAATCCCTTGCAAGTTTCAATAGAAGGCCATGTAATCTAGGCACAATGGCAGCATACAATGTGTATCCACTTGTTGGGACACTAAGAAGAATTAGCAGAGTGACCACAGATTCGGCCAGTAATGATACAAGCTGTCCCAGGCAGCCTTTCTTACAGGCAATGATAGCAGAACCAATTATAACCTGTGTGCTCACTATATGAATTCTCCATACATCCAAGAGGCAGATATCTACTCCATACATTAATGGATTATCCACCTCCAATATGAACAAATCCTTCACAGCCAATTGGCTCGCACGTGAATTCACTGAGAAATGAAGAATCCCTCCTGCTTGTCAAGGACATGGTGAATGAATGGGGATATGAGGAGGACTGAAATTGAAATGATATATCAGGAGATGGACATAGAGGGGGGAATAATAGCAAGAGAGAAAGAATGGAAGGGACCCTTCAGTGTGCACAGAGATAAGGGGTATCATTTCAAAGCTTTGGGACAGCGTAATATAGATAGGCTCAACTGCCCAGAAGATAAGAAATGGAAGCCTGACAAACATGTGGGGGAAGGAGCTGGGATGTGTCACAGCACAGAGGGACAGACATGGAATTTAGGGCAGACAGGGTTTGCACAAATTTTTTATGCCACTATGCAGTTGGATGCAGGTTTGATAAAGCAATTCTGAAATGATCTACAGTGCAAAGAGTAGCTTTGTTGCCCGTGCAAATCTGCCTGGATTGGACTGACATCGGGGAAAAAACCCGGTGGGCCCAGACCTGCTCCCTGGACTCCTCTTTCTCACCTCCCTAACACAACAGAAAAAGGTACGCACGCGAGGGGTGTAAAGGGGTTAGGGGAGAGAAGACTTTCTTGGGCTGCAGGCCCGGTGGGCCCTCCAGTCTGGCACCTCTGAAATCTGAAACAGGTGACAAACTGTCCCAAGTACCATTGCTTTTAGCCCCACGCAGAGCTAAGGAATAAAACTGGTGTATAAGAAATAGTATGTAGTATGTGTATAGGATGTATAAACAATGGAGAGAACAATTGGGAGGGTTATATGAAGCAATAGGAGGAGTTATAGGGAGGGTTATATGGAACAATAGGAGGAGTTCTAGGGAGGGTTATATGGAGCAATAGGAGGATTTATAGGGAGGGTTATATGAAGCAATAGGAGGAGTTATAGGGAGGGTTATATGGAACAATAGGGGGAGTTATAGGGAGGGTTATATGAAGCAATAGGAGGATTTATAGGGAGGGTTATATGAAGCAATAGGAGGAGATATAGGGAGGGTTATATGAGCAATAGGAGGAGTTCTAGGGAGGGTTATATGGAGCAATAGGAGGAGTTTTAGGGAGGGTTATATGGAGCAATAGGAGGAGTTATAGGGAGGGTTATATGGAGCAATATGAGGAGTTATAGGGAGGGTTATATGGAGCAATAGGAGGATTTATAGGGAGTGTTAAATGGAACAATAGGAGGAGTTATAGGGAAGGTTATATGGAACAATAGGGGGAGTTATAGGGAGGATTATATGGAGCAATAGCAGGATTTTTATTGAGAATTATTTGGATCAATAAGAGGTGTTATGGGGAAGGGTTATATTGAGAATAAGGTTATGCTGAAAATAAGGATATTAGTGAAAAATAATTGCATTATTGTTACTTTTATTTCAAAGTTTATAGTCGCTTTAATTATGCCATAACCATTTGAAGAAAAAAATAATCCTACCTATGAGTGTGATATATTAAAGACACAGTATACTTGCTTTTTCAACATAGGTTCATTAATAAGGACCTATGCTAAACATATTTTATAACAAACAAGGAAAAGTTGTGCTCACCACTAATTTTTAAAACCATTAGGCGCAATGAGGCTGTGACCACAAAATACATATAGACAAATACAAGAGTCCTCTGCACTCAACCCATTATCAATATATTTAAGACAGAGACATTTTGTGCATACTGCTACTGAAAATTGCCTTACCTTTTAAACAAAACAGGGATTGTTTGTCCATATATTGCAATATATTTAAGATGGCCAACTACGTCAAAGTCATCCCATATCTGGCCAGTCCTACACTCAATTTACATCTGATCCAGCCCCCACCCTTTCCAACTATAGTCAGGTGATCCCACTGGTGTCTAATAAAAGGGCAACCAAGTTTGGGAGTTTTACTTTGAAAGCAGCTAGTAAGTTGCAGCTAAAACTTAGTCCCTTTGTAAAATGTATAATGAAGCAATAGAATTCTTAATGAATCAGATGAAAATTGAGTGTAGGACTGGCCAGATATGGGATGACTTTGACGTAGTTGGCCAGCTTAAATATATTGCAATGTATGGACAAGCAATCCCTGTTTTGTTTAAAGGGTAAGGCATTTTTAGCTGTGGTGAGCACACATTTTCCTTGTTTGTTATAGTTATACCGGAGCAGTGACCAGCTCCATGTTGTAGCTCCCACCCTTCCCAACTATAGTCAGGTGATCACACTGGTGTCTAATAAAAGGGCAGCCACGTTTAGGAGTTTTCCTTTGAAAGCAGCTAGTAAGTTGCAGGTAAAACTTAGTCCCTTTGTAAAATGTATAATGAAGCAATAGAATTCTTAATGAATCAGATGAAAATTAAGCGTAGGACTGGCCAGATATGGGATGACTTTGACGTAGTTGGCCAGCTTAAATATATTGCAATATATGGACAAACAATCCCCGTTTTGTTTAAAGGGTAAGGCATTTTTCAGTAGCAGTATGCACAAAATGTTGCTGTCTTAAATATATTGAAAATGGGTTGAGTGCAGAGGAATCTTGTATTTGTCTATATGTATTTTATGCCTTTCATTGTAAGAGAAGTGTGCAAATGCAATGGTTGGCTGAGGTTGTACAGTAGCAGGAACTGGTTGGTACGTAATGTTTTTTATGTAATTTCTGTGTTAATGTGGATGCTGTGCAGGACACACAGACACTGCCAGCGCAGAATATATGTTCGGTACCATACAGTAACTCTGTATTGTAGAACTACCTGTGTAGAAATGCATGCTTTCCCATCTGTCACTTCCAGTAGGCACTCCTGCCATTCGTGTAGGATGGAAAATGGAACCTGCCAATGACCTATTCTGTGCATGGATGTGAGAAGGGTCACAGCTCATTCTTACTTCTGTTCTGATTCATTGTTCTCAACAGTGGCCATTGTAGCAATGATTCCCATCGTAACTAATGGTAATTGGTAAATTATATTTTGGGTGCTTTGTCACCTGTGGAAGAGGTGATTTCCCATGGACAACAAAGCATCTTGTGTGCACCTAAAAGGAATAACCCAGTAAGGAATACACAAATAAGATGACTGGAGGAAAAGATCAGTCTTGGAGTATGAAGGTACAAAATATGTACCTTAGCATTTCCTGCAAAAGGCCAAAGGCTAAAATTTCATTTTTTTGTTGTCATTGTTGCTAGTACTCAAAGGATTCCACATGGTTACTATCATAGGAACCAATGGAGGATTAGTAGCAAGCACAGTGGTTCCATCTCCTCATTTCTGTTTGTGAACAAAGAGAAGAAATGACAGGTGATAGTAGATAAGGGTATAAATATCTGGTATTTATTTATTGGAAACAAATTATCCAATAGCATATCTGCGTGTGGCAAAAGTAAGTGAATCCTTAGGATTATCATATCATTTGAAGGTGATATCAGAGGCTGGTGTTTTCAGTCAATGGGATGACAATCAGTGAGTGAGAGACCCTGTTTTAATTAAAAAACAAGGATCCAGCAAATACTGATCACACATTTGTGAATGTGTATCATGGCTCCAACAAAGGAGGTGTCTGAGGACCTCAGGAAAAAGAGTTGTTTATGCCCATAAAGCTGGAAAAGGTTACAAGAGTTTAAACTCCACCAATCAACAGTCAGACAAATTGTGTACAA
The DNA here is from genome assembly GCF_017654675.1 of Xenopus laevis. Classification (NCBI taxonomy): domain Eukaryota; kingdom Metazoa; phylum Chordata; class Amphibia; order Anura; family Pipidae; genus Xenopus; species Xenopus laevis. The sequence goes on from NC_054388.1 coordinate 34,839,202, forward strand.
ATGGAGGAAATTCAAGACAGTTGTTACCCTACCCAAAAGTGGACGACCATCAAAGATAACTTCAACTGCAAGGCATCTAATAGTCCGAGAGTGTACAAGGGAACCCAGGTAACTTCTCTAAGCATACAAAGTCCCGTCTTCCTTTGGCAGATGTTGATGTTCATGAGTCCAGCATCAGGAGAACACTAAACAGCAATGGTGTATTGCAGGGTAGCAAAGAGAAAGCCACTGCTCTCCCCCAAAAATATTGCTGACAGAAGGATAGTCAAAGAATATTTTGTGGGCAGATGAATATAAAAATATAACTTTTTGGCTTAAATGAGGAGCTTTACATCTGGAGAAAGAAAAACACTGCATTCCAGCATAAGAACTTTATGCCATCTGTGAAGCATTGTGGTGGGAGACTTCTTGTATGGGCCTATTTTGCTGCAGCTGGGCCTGGATGGCTTGACATTATTGATGGAACAATGAATTCTGAACTATACCAGAGAATTATAAAAGAAAATGTCAAGACATCTGTCCGTGAACTGCATCTCAAGAGACAGCGGCTCATGTAGCAAGACAACAATCCTTAACACACAAGTCGTTCCACCAAAGAATGGTTAAAGAAAAATAAAGTGAATGTTCTGGAACGGCCAAGTCTATGTCCTGACCTTAATCCGATTGAAATGTTGTGGAAAGACCTAAAGTGAGCTGTTCATGTAAAGACCCCCCCAACATTCAAGAGCTGAAGCTGCTCTATATGGAGGAATAGACTAGAATTTCTCAGAGTCAGTCAGCAGTTTCAGCAAACATTTAGTTGCAGTTATTGCTGCACAAGGGGGGTCACAACAAATACGGAGAGCACAATTCTTTTACTTTTGGCACATGCAGATAGATTATTGGATCATTTTTATTTTCAATACATAAATACATAACCAAATATGATCATTTGTGTTTCATTTGTTTAACTAGGTTTTCTTCATCTACTTTTAGAACTTGTTTGATAATCAAATGGTGTTTTAGGTCACATTCATATAAAAATATTGAACATTTTAAAGAGTGCACAAACATTCACTGTATGTGAATGCTGCAGCTCAGGAGGAAAAAACTCAAAATTATCTTTATTCTGGGATGACTGCACAGTGCGGCGAAAATTGCAGAGTTTATCTTGCATGGCCAGAGGATTATGGTGCTGAAATCCATTGTGTGTGCCTACACCAGCGCTGACACAGTGGATCTGGGAGCAGGTGAGGAATAGCGATAGGTGAATAATTCACCAGGTGCAAATTCACAATGAATTTCCGCATTTCACAACTAGGGATGTCGCGGACTGTTCGCCGGCGAACTTGTTCGCGCGAACATCAGCTGTTCGCGTCCGCCGCAAGTTCGCGAACGTCGCGCGACGTTCGCCATTTTGGGTTCGCCTTACCTGGCGCTTTTTTTGACCTCTCACCCCAGACCAGCAGATACATGGCAGCCAATCAGGAAGCTCTCCCTCCTGGACCACCCCCACACCCCCTGGACCACTCCCCTTCCATATATAAACTGAAGCCCTGCAGCGTTTTTTCATTCTGCCTGTGTGTGCTTGGAAGAGCTAGTGTAGGGAGAGAGCTGCTAGTGATTTCACTGATTTGAGGGACAGTTGATAGTAAGTTTGCTGGCTAGTAATCTACTTGATACTGCTCTGTATTGGAGGGACAGAAGTCTGCAGGGATTTGAGGGACATTTTAGGGTAGCTTTGCTGGCTAGTAATCTACCTTCTACTGCAGTGCTCTGTATGTAGCTGCCTGCTGTGGGCACTGATCTCTTCTGATCTCATCTGCTGACTGCTGTAATAACCCAATAGTCCTTGTAAGGACTGCTTTTATTTTCTTTTTTGTTGTTTTACTTTGCTACTTTAACAGCCAAGTGCTATTAGTCTAGCAGTGTTGGGGAGTGGGACTGGTGTGCTACTGTGCTGCTCCTAGTAGTTCAGCAGCACCAACCCGAGAATATTTTTTTTTTTAATATACATATAATTTTTTTTTTATTTTACTTATCTTACTGTTCTTTAAGGTGTCCAGTGCTGTTTGCTGTTCTTCATAGTAGTGCACCAATAGTAGTGCACTTGCAGGCATTATTTGCCCAGTGGCCATCTAGCTGTGTGAGCTTGTTCACATTCTGTCTAAATATCAATAATAATACCGTCTCCAGAAACACCACCTGAGTGACGTTTTTCAAGCAGCAATAATATATTCCGTATCCACCACTGCTGTAGTGTATACGTTGACCTTGTAGGCATTATTTGCCCAGAGTGTTCTTCATTTTCAAACCACTGCCACTTAGCTGTGTGAGCTTGTTCACATTCTGTCTAAATATCAATAATAATACCGTCTCCAGAAACACCACCTGAGTGACGTTTTTCAAGCAGCAATAATATATTCCGTATCCACCACTGCTGTAGTGTATACGTTGACCTTGTAGGCATTATTTGCCCAGTGTGTTCTTCATTTTCAAACCACTGCCACTTAGCTGTGTGAGCTTGTTCACATTCTGTCTAAATATCAATAATAATACCGTCTCCAGAAACACCACCTGAGTGACGTTTTTCAAGCAGCAATAATATATTCCGTATCCACCACTGCTGTAGTGTATACGTTGACCTTGTAGGCATTATTTGCCCAGTGTGTTCTTCATTTTCAAACCACTGCCACTTAGCTGTGTGAGCTTGTTCACATTCTGTCTAAATATCAATAATAATACCGTCTCCAGAAACACCACCTGAGTGACGTTTTTCAAGCAGCAATAATATATTCCGTATCCACCACTGCTGTAGTGTATACGTTGACCTTGTAGGCATTATTTGCCCAGTGTGTTCTTCATTTTCAAACCACTCCCATCTAGCTCTGTGAGCTTGTTCACATTCTGTCTAAATATCAATAATAATACCGTCTCCAGAAACACCACCTGAGTGACGTTTTTCAAGCAGCAATAATATATTCCGTATCCACCACTGCTGTAGTGTATACGTTGACCTTGTAGGCATTATTTGCCCAGTGTGTTCTTCATTTTCAAACCACTGCCACTTAGCTGTGTGAGCTTGTTCACATTCTGTCTAAATATCAATAATAATACCGTCTCCAGAAACACCACCTGAGTGACGTTTTTCAAGCAGCAATGATATATTCCGTATCCACCACTGCTGTAGTGTATACGTTGACCTTGTAGGCATTATTTGCCCAGTGTGTTCTTCATTTTCAAACCACTCCCATCGAGCTCTGTGAGCTTGTTCACATTCTGTCTAAATATCAATAATAATACCGTCTCCAGAAACACCACCTGAGTTGTTGTTGTTTTTGTTTTAAAAATAATGCCAGGCAAAGGCAGGCCGCCACGCAGAGGCACTAGGGGCCGTGCTGCTATGCTATCCTGTGGCCCTAGGAAATTGCCCAGTTTTAAAAAGGCAATGACCCTGAACTCCCAAAATGCTGAAGAGGTAGTTGACTGGCTTACACAGCACACCCCATCCTCTACCGTTTCTAACTTTACCACAACATCCTCATCCTCCACTGCTATGGGCACCCCACGTAACACTTCCTCCACCACCGGCGCCCCTTCTTCACTGGAGTCAGAGGAGTTATTTTCACATGAGTTTCTTGAACTGAGTGATGCGCAACCATTATTGGCAGAAGAAGATGAAGGAGATGAGGACGTTACACCAGATTTAATTCTGGCAGAGAACACAACAGAGATGGACATAATGAGTGATGACAAGGAGGTCCCCGCTGCTGCTTCCTTCTGTGAGCTGTTAGAAGAAATTGATGCATCTGAGGAGAATGATGATGAGGAGATTGATGTTTTGTGGGTGCCCAGTAGAAGAGAGCAAGAGGAGGATAGTTCAGATGGAGAGACGGAGAGTCAGAGAGGCAGGAGGAGAATAAGACTTAGAAGAAGCAGGGAGGACAGCTCGCAGGGAACAGTAGGGCAACAACATGTATCGGCACCTGTGGTCAGCCGGCCAACGCACCCGCCATTGCCGCCAACGCCGCCGACTTCTACTTTTACCCCCAGATTGCCAGCCTCAAAAAGGTCAGCAGTGTGGGATTTTTTTAATGTGTGTGCCTCTGACAAAAGCGTTGTAATTTGCAATGAGTGCAGTCAGAAACTGAGTCTTGGGAAGCCCAACAGCCACATAGGTACAACTTCTATGCGAAGGCACATGAACGGCAAGCACAAAGCACTTTGGGAGCAACACCTCAAAGGCAACAGGCAAACTAAAAGCCACCCTCCTTCTGGTCCAGCATCTTACTGCTCTACCTCTGCTGTCCTTGACCCGTCTGAACCACCCTCCACTCCGCCTTCCACCTTGACCACCAGTTCCCATTCCCAGTCATCTGCCCCAGCCAAGTTTCTGTGAGGGCCATGTTTGAGCGTAAGAAGCCAATGTCTGCGAGTCACCCCCTTGCCCGGCGTCTGACAGCTGGCTTGTCTGCACTCTTAGCCCGCCAGCTTTTACCATACCAGCTGGTGGACTCTGAGGCCTTCCGCAAATTTGTAGCAATTGGGACACCGCAGTGGAAGGTACCCAGCCGCAATTTTTTTTCAAAAAAGGGAATACCACACCTGTACCACCATGTGCAGAGCCAAGTCACCGCATCTCTGTCACTTAGTGTGGGCCAAAGGTCCATATGACTACTGACGCATGGTCCTCCAAGCATGGTCAGGGCAGGTATGTCACCTACACTGCCCACTGGGTGAACTTGGTCATGGCTGGGAAGCAGGAAATGTGTGGCTCAACAACGACAGTGGAGTTGGTGTCACCGCCACGGATTGCACGCGGTTCTGCCACCACCTCTACTCCTCCTTCGCTCTCTACCTCGTCTTCTTCCTCTTCTTCGTCCTCTGCTGCTGGGTCCTCCTCCTCCTCCACACCTGTGCACCCCCAGCTCCCCCTAGGCTATTCGACGTGCCAGGTACGCCGTTGTCATGCTGTCTTGGGGATGACGTGCCTGGAAAGCAAAAACCATACCGGATCTGTACTCCTGTCATCTCTGCAGTCACAGGCCGATCGGTGGCTGACCCCACACCAACTGAAGATCGGAAAAGTGGTGTGTGACAATGGAAGCAATCTGTTGGCAGCACTGAGACTGGGCAATTTAACACATGTGCCCTGCATGGCACATGTTCTGAATTTAATAGTACAACGTTTTGTCTCAAAGTACCCAGGATTCCAGGACGTTCTCAGGCAGTCCAGGAAGGTGTCGGCCCATTTCAGACGTTCCTATACAGCCATGGCACGCCTTGCTGACATTCAGCAGCGGTACAACATGCCAGTCAGGCGTTTGATTTGCGACAGCCAGACTCGCTGGAATTCAACGCTCCTCATGTTGGAACGTCTGCTGCAACAACAAAGAGCCGTCAACGAATACCTGTTTGAACTGGGTGGTAGGACTGGATCTGCAGAGCTGGGGATTTTTTTCCCCCGTTACTGGGTGCTTATGCGCGATGCCTGCAGGCTCATGCGCCCTTTTGAAGAGGTTACAAATATGGTCAGTCGCACCGAAGGCACCATCAGCGACCTAATACCCTTTGCTTTCTTCCTGGAGCGTGCCGTGCGACGAGTGACAGATGAGGCTGTAGACCAGCGTGACGAGGAGCAGGAAGCGCACGATTTCTGGTCGGAATCACCAGAACGAACCCAGGCACCTGCTGCAACGCAGGGAGAGGTGTCAGAAGTGGAGTCAGAGGAGGAAGGTGGCTTTGTGGAGGAGGAGGACCAACAGGAGCAGGCTTCCCAGGGGGCTAGTGGTGACCTTTTGGGGACCCCTGGTCTTGTACGTGGCTGGGGGGAGGAGACCGTGGATGATGCAGTCCTTGATAACGAGGAAGCGGAGATGGATACCTCTGCATCCAACCTTGTGAGAATGGGGTCTTTCATGCTGTCATGCCTGTTGAAGGACCCCCGTATCAAGAGGCTTAAGGAGAAGGACCTGTACTGGGTCGCGACTCTACTAGACCCTCGGTACAAGCATAAAGTGGCAGAAATGTTACCAACATACCACAAGTCTGAAAGGATGCTGCATTTACAAACCAGCCTGCAAAACATGTTGTACAATGCTTTTAAGGGTGATGTCACTTCAGGAACTCATCAACATTCCAGGGGCAGAGGTGCCAGTAATCCTGCCACGAGCGCACCTGCAAGGACAAAGCCCTTTGGCCAGTCTGTAACGTCAGACATGCAAATGTTTTTCAGTCCAAGGCAGCGGCAGAACCCTTCGGGATCCACCCTCAAAGAACGCCTCGACCGGCAGGTAGCGGACTACCTGGCATTAACTGCAGATATCGACACTCTGAGGAGCGATGAACCCCTGGACTACTGGGTGCGCAGGCTTGATCTGTGGCCAGAGCTGTCACAATTTGCCATGAACCTCTTGTCTTGCCCCGCCTCAAGTGTCCTCTCAGAAAGGACCTTCAGTGCAGCAGGAGGGATTGTAACTGAGAAGAGAACTCGCCTAGGTCACAAAAGTGTGGATTACCTGACCTTTATTAAAATGAATGAGGGGTGGATCTCGGAGGGTTACTGCACGCCGGAAGACTTGTTCTGAGTTTCTGATTCTGACTCCCCATGCAGCTGTCCTTCTCTGCACGCCTCATGACTCCACATATAGCTGTCCTTTAGCGTCCTCCTCCCTCCACCACCGTTACAAACTAGGGTGCAAACCCTACTGGTTTAATTTGAATCCAGGTAAATCCTGAGTTTTTCTGGCCTCTGTGCTTCAGTGGCTGCGACCAAAAAAAACAGAATATTTTCAGCATTTATATGGCATATTTTTTCTGGCCTCTGTGCTTCAGTGGCTGTGACAAAAAAAATGAATATTTTCAGCATTTATATGGCATATTTTTTCTGGCCTCTGTGCTGCAGTGGCTGCGACAAAAAAAAATTAATATTGTTTGCATTTATATGGCATATTTTTTCTGGCCTCTGTGCTGCAGTGGCTGCGACCAAAAAAAACAGAATATTTTCAGCATTTATATGGCATATTTTTTCTGGCCTCTGTGCTTCAGTGGCTGCGACAAAAATAAATGAATATTTTCAGCATTTATATGGCATATTTTTTCTGGCCTCTGTGCTTCAGTGGCTGCGACCAAAAAAAACAGAATATTTTCAGCATTTATATGGCATATTGTTTCGGCCTCTGTGCTTCAGTGGCTGCGACAAAAATAAATAAATATTTTCAGCATTTATATGGCATATTTTTTCTGGCCTCTGTGCTTCAGTGGCTGCGGCCAAAAAAAACAGAATATTTTCAGCATTTATATGGCATATTTTTTCTGGCCTCTGTGCTTCAGTGTCTGCGACAAAAAAAATTTATATTGTTAGCATTTATATGGCATATTTTTCCTGGCCTCTGTGCTGCAGTGGCTGCGACAAAAAAAAATTAATATTGTTTGCATTTATATGGCATATTTTTTCTGGCCTCTGTGCTGCAGTGGCTGCGACAAAAAAAATTAATATTGTTTGCATTTATATGGCATATTTTTCTGGCCTCTGTGCTGCAGTGGCTGCCACAAAAAAAAATTAATATTTTCAGCATTTATATGGCATATTGTTTCTGGACTTCTGGTTCAGTGGCTGCGACAAAAAAAACATAATTTTTCAGGAAAGTACACATGCCTAATTTTTCAGGGTTCTGCAACAGTGGCAAAATCGCATCTTTTATGGTCACCGCAGGTGATCAATAAAGTAGACCAAAACTGGGCCCACACTGCAGAATCAGTGTTTTTTGGTTCACTTCACTGTACATTGAATTACCTCTGCCTGACCGTGCACGTGCGCACAAGCACGGTGACTGCTAAACACACCACTACAGAAATATTGCCACCAACAGGACGAACATCCTGGAGGTGACAAGCAACTAGTAATTAAAAACTATTATTTGCTCACTTGACGGTATCATTCATTAAAGCTCTTTGCGTCTTTTTGCGTTGCAGTAAGCACCGCGTTTCGTCTTTGCGTGTGAACAGGCTGTAACCTTTACACGACTTGATTGGCATGTAGACGCCGGACGTTTTAAAGCATTTTATTACACAGGTTTAGAACTGTAGTGTGATTTCTGCCCTTTACAGCACAAAACGCAGCGCTGTGTCAACAATGGATTTTTTAGAAACATTTTTGCCCTTGATCCCCCTCTGGCATGACACTGTCCAGGTCGTTGCACCCTTTAAACAACTTTAAAATCATTTTTCTGGCCAGAAATGTCTTTTCTAGCTTTTAAAATTCGCCTTCCCATTGAAGTCTATGGGGTTCGCGACGTTCGCGAACCGTTCGCATTTTTGACGCAAGTTCGCGAATATGTTCGCGAACATTTTTTCCGACGTTCGCTACATCCCTATTCACAACCAGCGAATAAATTCTCGTAACTGCCGCGAAACTATGCCAAAAAATTTGGACTCGTGCTGGAATAGTTACTCGCGTCGCAACTGTCGCACGTCAACATTATTCAGACGCCCGTTGACTTTAATACGGGCATCAAAATTGACGTGGGAGTCAAAATAAGATTTTTGCTAACTTTTCACCATTTCAAGCATTTCACGGGAAATCCACAAATTTTTCTGGCAAAGCAAAACGGGACAAATTCCCCCATCACTGGCGAGGAAGGCTAATGCCAGCGTAGTGAGAAAAATGTGGTATTAGCCTTTATATTCAAACATTATGGCGATGAATGTGTGGTGACTTCTAAAAATATACTGACTGTCACTACAGAGGGTGCTCCCCATGCAACCCCATGGGTCCCTTTGAAGACATGGCAGCCTGAGGATCATGAGGTGAATAGGAAAACACTGATGTAGGTAGTGGTGATTGTTCGAAGGGTGGAGGGGATCTGGATGGTCGGGGATCTTGGGTGGAAATCCGGCACCAGGACCACGTGACCTTATTTACATTATTGACTCCTGATGAAACTGACCCCAGTGTATGTCTACAATCAAAAGCGGAGAACAGAGGAACAAACTTGCAGAATAACTGCTAAAGTGCAACTTTATTGTAGTCCACACAACATGTTTCGGGCCTCACAGGCCCTTTTTCAAGTGTATGTCTGTGATAGCCGGGGCAGGGAATAATGAATATAACAAACAATGTCTCTGTAAAAGCCTGTGAAATAGGTCATGGATAGTACTAAATGCAAGCTGCCATACTGTTGCCTTGGCTGACACATACCCTATACAAAACCAATGTTTACCAATTCAATGGAGCCAATGTGAGTCTGTCTGTGGATTAAAACTCAGCCAAGACAATCAATCTAACATCTACAACTCACATGCACAGACCGAAGGTCCAGAAAAGCTGGTCTTCTTGAAAAAACTGTTATAATACAAATGTGGTTTTTTTTTTCATATCCCAGTAAATAGCATTTTAATGTTCATTTGCATCATCCCGAATTTATGATTTCACCTAGTTTTTTTAGTTTTCCAGATCTGCAGAACAGACATATTATACAGCATTAATATTAAACATAACACTTTGCCGCACAGCCTGCAGGCTGGGTGTATTCAGCTGGCTCACCTGCTGGGCACTGTAATTTGGCTGGTTTGATGTTTGACTGGATGTCAGCTTATGATTCCTGTTTTATGGTTTAATGGGTGCGTGAAGGGCACAGAAAAGGTTTATTGACAGAAATCCCTATATGCCTACAAACTTTTACTTGTCTTCGAGGACCAATAAATATTTTCTCAATCCCTCTCTCAGAGGCAATAAAAGTCAAGACTGAGGTTAGCTGGGGGCCACTTGACATAATTTTGGCTCTCTGCTCTCCCTGATATTTAAGGATAAACACGAGCAGGGACCTGGCATGTAATACAAGTGAAGGTGATGGGAAAATTGGTGCCAATGGAAGGTTGCTCTCCAGTGCAGAAGAATGTACAGAAGGTTTCATAGAGAAAGCTGGGGGGGGGGTGAGGAGAGGTTTTTAAGGGAAAGGATAGAAGATTTGAATGCAGGAGGAGGAACAAGAAGTAATGTCTGAGAAATGGAGAGGTAAATCAAAAATGAAAGTACAACAGAAAAAAGAACGTCGGTAAAAGTGACAAAGTAAGAAAGCAGGGCCATATTATATGGAAAAAATGCAGATATACATGAATGATTCATGAATCTAAAACAGCTTTTAGGGCCTTGGCCACCAAGGGCCACATCCATTATCTGCAAAGAAGATTAACCAGAGGTGTCATTTATAAAGCAGAGGGCAGGATGCCAACTGCAAAAAGTGGGCACAATTCACCATTTTTCTGCCCTTTGTTTATTGAACAATTGCTGCAAAATAGAGTGCAGAGACCTTTGACTGCCCACACAAATACAATGCTGCCTGCACTCAACAGCACTTGGTGCACTTACACTAGAGCAGTGATCCCCAACCAGTAGCTCGTGAGCAACATGTTGCTCTTCAACCCCTTGGATGTTGCTGTCAGTGGCCTCAAACCAGGTGCTAAATTTTGAATTCCAGGCTTGGAGGCAAGTTTTGGTTGCATAAAAACCAGTGTAGTGCCTCCTGTAGGCTGCCAGTCCACGTAGAGTATAGGTGGCCAACCATGGGTAGATCCTCTCGTTTGGTGAGGTTGCCAAATGATTGGACCTTGCACCAATATTCCCACCTTGAATGGGTTATTTCAGATTTATCCTAGGGCCCAACGATTGGATCAGGCCAGGAATGCAGGCGGTGGAATCGAGGACTGCATCAACAAACTAATTCAGTCCTCAATCTGAGGTTTGCCTGATCCTCATCTGCCCGATTTTTGTCCAGATATTGATTAAGGAATCCTGTTGGGGGGGGCCCATACACTGGCCAATAAGCTGCTTACTATATCAGCATCTTTTATAACCCCATGTATGGCACCTAATCAGTAAATGCCCCTGAGGGCAAAAGCACACAGAGTGTTAGCTCCAGAAAAAAACCCAGGCTGAGAGCAGCAGAGACATGGCAAAGAAGTTTGGGCAGATAATTTGCCCTGGCAGTATGCTCATACCTGGATCTAGGACTTATTCATGCCCGCCCCTGATTGCACTGAGGAGTGGAGCTTTGAGGGTCCAGGTGTAAACAAATCCTTTTGGCTCCGGGAGCAGTGTGCGTGTGTTTAGGGAAGAAGGCAGAGATTTAAAATACATCTTAAAAAACATAGCTTGTGCTTTATTCTGTAGAAGAGTGTCTTTCAGCAGAAGTTGGGATTCAGCCACAGCAGGGCTGCTCCCAGGCCCAGTTATTACACAAGCCACACGCTGAGTGACAGGCTGGCCGTAATTTCAGGATTTCCTTGAAGTGCAGATTGAGTTGTGGTCTGTTACGGTAAGGCATTTTCAGCAGGAAACTACAGGTGTATAGGGGAACCATTTGCCCGCTTTCTGTCAGCGTTATCAACAGGACGCTCTTACTGCCCAGGGCATGCCTCTTTGAACTGGGCCGTGAGGGGAGATACTGACATCAACTTTCTTCCCAACTTCCTGGAAATGGTTTCAAAGGGGAATATTGTGTGAGGAAACAGGATATTAGTACCGTCCCTACATGCAGGGAAGGGCCAGCAGAGACGCAGCTGTGAGCAGAGCTAACTTTATTACTGGGGATCAGGGCAAACCATATATCTGTCTCTTTCTTTATTCATGTTCTTCAGAGCCAGTCCCTTACCTGCTGTCATGCTGCCCACAGGGCAGGAACCCCCAAACTGCAGGATTTTGGAATTCAATTGTGTGTCAGAAAAACAAACACACAAACAGGGCCTCTTCATAAAGGGCCTATCACTACACCAAACAGAGAGCCAAACAATTGACTGTCCCTGTACTAGACTAGGGAGCCAAATAATGGGAAATTCCATGGACTGTACAGGTATGTTTATAAATTAAAGGAGAAACAAACCCCTGAAACCCCATTAAAAAAACCCTACCCCAGATAGACCCCCTCCTTCCTTCCCCCAGGCTAACTGCCACCCACGACAAATGCCCCTAACTTTTTACTTACCCCTTGGTGCAGATTCAGGGATTGCAGGCAATGGCAGCCATCTTCCAGGTCTTTGTGTCTTCTTCAGCAATTTCCGACCATTTCCGTGCATGCGCAGTTGTTGCCAAAGCGGGAAATCGTTCCAACTGCGCATGCGCAACTCCACCGTTCTTATTCTCAGATTACAGAAGACCCGGAAGATGGCTGCCATGAGCTCCAATCCCGGAATCTGCACCGATGGGTAAGTAAAAAGTATAGGGCATTTGTCTGGGGTAGCAGCTAGGCTGGGGGGGGGAAGAGGGAGTGGGGTCTACAGTATGTGGGGTGGGGGGTAGGGTTTTTTTAAATAAGGGGTTTGTTTCTCCTTTAAGTCTACTAAAAAATTATGCAAATATTAAATAAACCCAAAAGGTTCTGCTTCCAATAAGGATAATTATATATTAGTTTGGATCAAGTACAAGGTCCTGTTTTATTATTACTGAGAAAAAGTAAATAGTTTTCAAAAATGTGCATTATTTGGATAAAATGAGGGAGACTGCCTTCATGTAGCTTTCTGGATAACGGGTTTCCAGATAACAGATCCCATACCTGTTTTATGTGAAAGGGAACCAGTTAGTTATTTTGTTTGACCTCTTTTGGATTCTTTACACACTAAAAGGATGTTCTTGTCAGCTGCCATTGCTCTGCTGGATCCCTGGCACGACATTTTACATTTATGACCACTTTTGTTCTTGCCATTTATATGCCAAGCAACTAAAACAGCAGTATGGCAGCTCTCCCTCCCATCAAAATGCAAATCTGCAGTCAAGGGGTGTTCTGAGCAGAAAAAAGTAAGTTATAGCCACATAAAGTACTAGAAATAATATGAAGCCTCTTTTTATAAATATATAACCCATATCTGACCCAGTTATACCCAACATTATCTGGCATATAACTTTTTCAGTTCGACAGAGTTAGTACGCCAAGCAGAACATATACGTTTAGCCTGTAGGAGTCACTGCAGACAACAGGAAATTAAAAGCAGAAGATGAATTCCTATATGTAAAGCTGCCACTCACCCAGCTGCAGCTGTTAAACAAATAAATAAGAAGAAGAAGTATCCTCAGTACCACACAAGGACGGTATTAGGGTGAGGGGGAACAGGGACAGGGATCCTAGCCAGAGAGTGTCCTTGCTCAGAGCATACATGACTTTTAGTAAAAATATTGCTAGGGCCGGATTTCAAAATTTGTCACCCCATCCGCCACCAAAGCCAAACTTACCCCCGGGTGATCACACCAACCCCAAACCACTGCAGCACATCACCCATCCGATACCCTTTTGTTTCCTTAACTGCAATCTTCTTCACCGGGGACTGGGCTGAAGATTTAAAAGTATGCCAAAATTTTCCACCTAATACCCAGTGTAGATGCAGCCAGTGGTCAACATGCCACCCCCAAACTTCTGCAACCCCCTAGGCCCAGGCCTTTTTTTTCCAATATAATGCCAATATTGTTAGAGCCAGTGTTCATGGTACATAATAAAGACTTGTTACTGAAATCCACTATTTTGTAACAAAAAAGTTGATGGCATCTTTAACTGGATCTTAAGAAATATTGCATGGGCACTGGCCAATGTAATAAACAATAAAACTATTTTTTGAAATTTCATATTTTTGCCAATTTTTATTCAGTTTTTGTCTTTTATTATATACCATGCTTAATGGAGTTATATAATAAACATGAGGATACAAGGTCAAATTTGCTTGTGGGCTGTAACCCATATCAACCAGTCAGTAAATGGCTTTTTTTCAGTCAGCTGCAGGTAGAATAAAGAAGGTAACAATCTGATTTTTTTCTGATTTTTTTTTTGTCTGATTACTAAACTAAATTGATTTGGTCTTAGACTCATCTAATAGATTTGGTCTTACAGTGGCATGAGAACAGCCAGTCTAAGAGAGAATATCATGTAGTATGACACTGGGAGCAATGCTGATCTTGGTACATACTGTACATATTATTAAAGTCTATTCAGGGTTACATATTTTCCTACAAGTCTGACTTGCAGACAAATAACTTACAGATAACTTACAGATTACTAGCAATTAGTCCCTTTCCCTATACAGATGAGTCTTTAATTTAACTTAAGTCAAATAATATGTTGCCTTTACCTAAAGCCAAAAATCATTTTAATCATATAAATTGCCTTTAGTATTGGGGCTTCATCAGAGGATGGGAGCTCAAAGTTTTTTCCCTGCACAAACTGTGCTACGAAGAGTAAATAATATCCTGCACAGGCAAAGATACTCGCAGAGAGTAATTTATTCATCTCATATAAAAGGAGATTAGAGATCATCAATACAATTATGAGATTAAACATTTAATTGGAAAGTATATTGATGCTAACATAACACATCACTGCACCCTAATCTTGTTGACATCAACATTAAAGGGCCAGTAACACCAAAAAATGAAAGGGCTTCAAAAGCTTCAGTGTAGATGTAATGCATGGTCCTACCGGGCTTGTAGGAACCCATATGGTTTAGAACACAGTGGGGCAAATTAATCAACACTGGGCAAATTTGCCCATGGGCAGTTACCTATAGCAACCAATCAATGAGTAGCTTTTGAAAGCCAGCTGCAAGTAGAATAATGAATGCAGCAATTTGATTGGTTGCCATGGGTTAGTGCCCATGGGCAAATTTGCCCAGTGTTGATAAATGACCCCCACTGGTTTTTGTAATTGGTAGCAATGGCACATGCCACAAGACATTTAATAGCTCCATGCAGGTGACAAAACACCTTCATCGTTCCCCATTCCATTCAGCCGGTGAGTGTCACCAGACCCATAGTTATTAATCATCTGTACGCCAGTCTAAAGTGTCTATACATACCATAGTATTAAAGTGGAGATACACTAACTAACACCGAGTGCATCTGACCGATCAACAACAAATGGACAAACATGGTACAGGTATGGGATCCGTTATCCGGAAAGCCGTTATCCAGAAAGCTCAGAATTACAGAAAGGCCATCTGCCATAGACTAAATTTTATCCAAATAATCCAAATTTTAAAAAAGTATTTCCTTTTTCTCTGTACTAATAAAACAGTATCTTGTTCTTGATCCCAACTAAGATATAGTTAAACCTTATTAGAAGTAAAACCAGCCGATTGGGTTTATTTAATGTTTACATGATTTTCTAGTACACCTGGCGATCCAGGGAGTTTTAGTGGCCTGGCGACTAATCGCCTCTCCTTTGCGGCGACTAATCTCCCCGAACGCCTTCCCTCTGTCTTGATCCGGCGAAAAAGAAAAGTCGTCTGCAGCATGGCACACGCAGCACTTCGTATTCCGAAGTTGCCTCACGAGGAAACTTCGGGAGACTAAATCTCCCCGAATCGCCAGGTGTGACCTTACCCTTAAGGGCATACCCCAGGTCCCTAGCATTCTGGATAACAGGTCCCATATCTGTACCGTGTGGCTTTCACCACCCCTGGGGGGTGGGGGCACACAGGGAAATTAATAGCCCGTGATTTTTAAAAGCGAGTTCGTTCATTTTGTCTTTGCATGCAGCTACATGCAAATCGCCAGCTATCATGCACACAGCGCAATTTGAGATCGCCTGTAGCTCCAAAACGCACAGAGACCCTTTTTGGAGCGATTTGTCAGAAAAAGCATGTACATAGAGAAGTACTGAAATCTCCTACAAGCACACACACACAGATTAGAAGCCACGATAGTATGTAAATTCTTCCACTGTTGTAATGACGTGGAGACAACATGCCGAGGGAATGAACGCTCTTGCGTGGGAGGAGAACGTAGCGCAAAGCACTATGGGATATGAATTGCTTGGAATCAAAAGTCGCAAAATCTTTCCTGCACAAAGCCTTGTCGTGGCGACTTCCTTTTTAAAAATCGTGGTGACTAATCTCCCCATGTGCCCCTACCCTTAGTAGTAAAGTAGTATGGTGACAATTGGTCAGATCAGCCTATTGAATTTGCAAATAAGCTATAAATGTATACTTCATGCACACAATGCACACACCATGCTCCTGTAAATGCAGCTTAACATGTTTAGCTCAGTACATGTGCCTAACATTACTCACACACACAGGCATATACCCACACATACTTTATTTATTTAAAGAGATCTCATGGATTATGTAACATTTGCTTTATAGAGCTATATTTGTACATCTGGCCAAGTATGTATTTATGGTTATATACATCTGTTCTCCAGAGTTACCAGGCTGCTCTAGGAGAGGTTTCAGCCCTGCTGCTGATACACAGTTCGGGAGATGAAGTGGCTGCCTGTCAGGTGCGTGCATAGGATTGAAGTGTATGACAGATGTATGGTTTTTGCCCCACTCTTAAGGTCTCTGATTTTGTGCAAGGACTAATATTGCTCTGGTATGACAGTACAGGGTATTAAGCAATGTGGGGAAATTACAGTGCAGGCCCACAGCTTTCATGTTCAATTAGTAAATACAGCAACCCATGTATATTAGGCCACAGGCAATCCCAGAGGTGGGAGTTAACCCTTTCTGTGCCAGACAGTCTTCACTGCAGAATGAAGAGTCGCCACGTGTGATTTTACAGCCCAACCTGTTAATTTCCTGGGGTGGAATAAAGAACACCAAGTGCTAGGTTATATTAATATTCCTTAATAGGGTGTGCACCGATTAACATCTCCTATGGCTCATCTTCACTAGCCAGTCTGGGTGACCCAGATCCCGGCGGTGGCCCAGGTTAACCTGAAATGTCTCCTGTCCTTGAAGCTTCTTTCCCTGTCTGTGTGCTGACTCACCTCTCCTCCTCCCCTTATGTTGTTCCTGGCGAAGTGCAGAGCCCAAATGGAGCCTTGCTTGTGCCAATTGGTAGCACCCAGCTCACGCCCAGCTTTCTTTCTTGCTTTGGCTTCTTCTGGGCACGCCCAAGAGTGTAATCTAACACACCATTAACTCTTTCTATTCTTCTTGTGTCACTCAGCAGTAGGATATCCCTCCAGTTTAAAGGTAAAATGGTACTTCAGAACTCTTGGGAATATGAAACAGATATACAGATACTGCTCACACAGCAACATCGCCCAAACATGGACAATTTTACTGTTTGCAGAGAGCCCTAGACCATATGGTGCCAGTGCATCAGTTGTCATTTAAGGCCCATGCCATAAGAGGGGCTTTCAAGTGTTGTATCTATGATGGGTATCACAATACACCCTGCAGACTGCATTCCCTACTATCCTGAAAACATCATGTCCTGATGTGCAAAACTGGCCTATGCCAATAAGTGGCCCTAAGGGAAGCCCTTTCAATTTAGTTCTTCTGTGTATTGACCACCCTATGGTGATGTCCTCTATATTCACAGCAGTGTGGGCACATAGGAGCCATGCTAGGTGCCTAGGAAAAAGGACTGGAACCACAAAGGAGATCAAGCTAAAGTAAGTCAGGGAACTGAGGGCAAGAGAAATATTGTACCAAAAGGTAACTTGAGTTCTACAGCTAGCGATGAGTAGGTCACTTTTAATGATCCAAGTATAAGAGAAGGAAGAGGAACTCCAGCAGTATTACTGCAAACAACTTTTTATTCCAGGCAGTGGTAAACACAACATGTTTCGGGTTCAATACCCTTTATCAAGTGAAGCTCAAGTTCCTCTTCCTTCTCTTATACTTGGATCATTTGCAGCAGTTGCAGCACAGAGCAACTATTAAGGAATTGGACGCATACCATTTGGAAAAGCTGTGCTAACCACCATCCCCCTCTGCTATTTAGATCACTCTTAGTTTCAGCCCTGGAATAACGAACAGTATCTGTAAAGTGCTGGGTACTTTGTTGGTACTATAGAAATAATGAATAATAATAACAACAGCAAGGACTCTAGATTTAGTATTGTTCTTTTGTCCCATACGAGTCTGCATGACGTGCATGCTTTAACAGCTCTGCATTGTCTCTTGTGTAAGAGTGTAATAGCCTTTTTAATTTAAAAGCCTTTCCTACCCTTCTGAAATTGTATCCCACGCACCTACCTCCCTTTTAATAAAGCAATAATGTATCAGTTGTCCATGAGAATCACCTCTTGCATTTTTTTTCCTCAGCAGTGACTAATATGACTCCTGCAGAACAAGATGGGCGTCTACCACCATCTCTCCGTGGTGGGACATGAAGGGCCTGCCTGGTATTTACATTAGGATTCTGAGCAGGGCCCAAAACTCTTTTTATTAACTCGGTGGGAGAGGAGTGGACAGCGTGCTAATTACATTCCTCAACTGCACCATAATTCAGACTTTTATTGAAATTCTACAGGAGGATGGAGAGGAAAATTCATTTCTGGTCTCACTCCTGACGCCCGTGTCAGAGTGGGTGGTTTTACAAGCTGTGAGGGAGATGAATAATCTATCATCTTGGTGGCTGCGCCTGGGACAATTTATCTTCCTATTACACAGCCTGTCTGACACCACGAGGGACTGTTGACAGGCACCCAAAAGGATCAGGTCTAGCCAGAGCAGGACAGAGGCAAGAGATAAATCAGAACACATATTTATTAACTTATGTCCAGAGAGGGGCAATATAAAAAGTACAAGAGATATTCAGGTAAAGTTTTCCATAGGTTTCTTTTTGGGAGTCTACTTCTGAGATCAACACTAGTTCTGGAGTTAATCAAACAAAGAGGGCATTGGCAACTAAACTCATGTTACCAAATGATGAATACTTATTCCAGTGCTCAGTCTTTGGTTTAAAATACAAAAAGGTTATATAAATGTATATATAAGAGTAAGTAGGCCAGTAGATGCTCTGCACAAGGGCTGATGTCTATGTGATTAGGTATGCCATCGGAGCAATACTGAAAAATACCTCTATTAATTAATAAACCTATATTTAGAAAATACTGATTGAAAGTTATGAGTGTTTATTTCATGAACAAAATATTCCTTATGTAAGCAGAAGCATGTACAATGGAAGCCAATCTGGTGTTTCTGGGCCATAGTGTATGCTCCTAGTTGCCATAGTCAGGGAGATAGAAGCAACAAAGGGAAGTCAGAAGCCCCAAGATGGCATATGCTGCACAGCTTTGCACTTCTCTCACTGCTACATGGACCTCAGATAAGTTGCACCACTTATGGGTGATGAAGTTCAGGTGGGAAAGTGGATGCAACTCTTTAGAAGAGATACTATGAAATTATGACTATAGCATTTTATTCTGGGTTAGGACCCTACGGTCCAAGCTTTGTCCTCATCCCAGGGAGAAGTGGGTGTCATTAGCCTTCCGAAATGACTTCCCTTAGCGTTTTATCTCTTCCTCTTGCCAACATGTCACTTTTTATTCAACTATTGGTATTGCTGACCAGTAGTAATTCCTTTTTGGAATAACTCACATTGATTGCGCCATTGAGTTTGGAGCCAGCATGCAGAGCATCAGTCAATCCAATAAACTACACAAGTCTCAATGAGAACATAAGGGTCATTTACCTTTCCCTGTGGCGCAAGTGCTAGACCGCCTGCCATAGAGATTGAGAAGCTTGGGATGATTAGGAGAATTATGTTGTGGGTTGTGGCGTTTTTAGCTGGTACAAATTCAATCTGCTGTTTCACCAAATTTTCCATGAATCTGTGCTAGAATTACACCATGTCATCTGTTTTGTCAGAAAAGAAAACCCTCAGGTCTGTTGAACTGGAAAAGAGGCACCCTTCATTACTAGCCTCCCCTAGCCTTCAAAATCAACCAGCCCACCCCCTGCCTATTCAAGCATGCAGCAGTGTAAAGGTGGCCATAGACACACAGATCGGATCGTACGAATCGAGTATTCGTACGATTTTCGGATCGTGTGTGGCGTGTGCCGACATCTTTCGCCCGGCGGAGATCGGTCGTTTGGTCGATCGGTCAGGTTTGATTTTGACCCGACCGATCCCGCCGGAGCTCATGGCACATCGTAATCTGATCGTTCGGCCATACGGCCGAACAATCAGATTACCCCCGATATAGCCATGCCTGTTAATGGCATATCGGGGAAAGATCCGCTCGTTTGGCAACATCGCCAAACGAGCGGATCTTTGCATCTATGGCCACCTTACCTACAGAGGAAGCAGACCCTGCAGCTGCAGGGGGGCCCAGGAGGTATAGAAGCCCCATTAGGCCCTAATTCATATACAATTTCAATAAATATTGGTAAAACAAGTCAACCTCTAGACATTTTGGAGGCCTGAAAAATTATTTGCTGTTGGGCCCAGTAATATCTAGTTACACCACTGTGGGCATGAGCTAGGGAAAAAATTGGCAACATGGGAACCTTTTTTTTAGTATAGTGGAAAGAGCTTCTCCTTTACAGTATTAGGATATACTTTACTGTATGTTTGTATAGTTATTTATAAATGTGAGAGCTGCCATATTGCTTCTAACCTCATACACACAGATAAATGACCCTTACAAAGATGTTGTTATAAATACATCCATGCAGGGCTGATCCTATCAAATGTGGGGCCCAATTGGGACCATGTTGGTGGGGCCCCTAGACAAAGTGTTGCTGGCTACTGACACACCAAGTATTTAGGAAAATAAGGGCATACAGGCACAAAATAGAAAGGACAGGGGCAGACAAGGTAAGAGAGTGAGAGGGATTAAATAGGGGCACATAATAGGGGCACACAGGGTAAGAGAGAGAGCGAGGAAATAGGAGAGTGGACTGGGCCAATTA
Organism: Xenopus laevis; assembly: GCF_017654675.1. NCBI lineage: Eukaryota > Metazoa > Chordata > Amphibia > Anura > Pipidae > Xenopus > Xenopus laevis. The sequence continues at coordinate 34,859,812 of NC_054388.1, forward strand.
GTTTGGGGCAGGCTGGGCCGATTCAGCTTGGGAGCAGGCTTGGTTGGATTGGGGGCAGGCAGGGCCTATCAAGGTTGGAGGAAAGCTGGGCCTATGAGAGTTGGGGGCAGGCTAGACCTATGGAGTTGCTGGATAGGCTGGCTTATCAGAGTTGGGGGTGGGCTGGACATATGGATTTGGGGATGGGCTGGACTCTCAAAGTTGGGGGCAGGCCAGGCAGCATCATGTGCTGAGGGAAATATTATCTGTGCTGCCCTGTGGTGCGGCCCGTGCGGGGCAGGCCCGGACTGGCAATCTGTGGGTTCTGGCAAATGCCAGAGGGGCTGCTGTATGGTTCCATAGAAAGTTACCATATAGTGGGCTGGTAGGGGGATGCTTGGGCTGGTAAATGGGTTGTTTGGGCCTCTGTGTACTTGGAATGGCAGGGCCTATTTTGACTCCCAGTCCAGGCCTGGTGCGGGGCCCCCGGAGGTGCGGGGCCCTATTGGGCCCAATTGGTCCAATAGGCCTAAGGCCGGCCCTGCATCCATGATTTAACTCATCCAAAGACCCAGGCACTTAACCCTCTCCTGCTGTAAGCGTGCAGCCATCCAGGAGGTCCCTCTAACTAACAGGTCTAATCTATAAGGAAAAGTAGCATAGATACATAATGCATAAGGCCAAACACTTGTGCTGCCTGCAGGGGAATCCAGTGATGTGTGAGAACCATTATCAGCACTAACGGCCATTCACCTGATTGTCTATTTGCAATCAATAATGGTCTCTGTGGGACACAAGTGAGTTGTTCCATCAAGCTGTCACCACAAATACAACAGAGAGCCCCGGAGACAATCTGACCCAGGAGATGAAATAAATAAGCACTGAATATTCCCAGTAATGACATCCCTGTCCAGAACCCCCCCACCTCCGCTAGCTTTCTGCACGCTAGGAACCCCACATCCTATATAAAACTCTTCCTTATTTTATATTCAGCGTTTTTTTGTATTGGAGTATAAACATTTGGTTATGAAAGGTTTTATCTCTTTCCTGTTTTATAGGAAACCTTTCTTCCCACATTTGCAAGATTTCACATTTTTACAAATGTAACTCTCTCTGGCACAGAGCTGCTGATTCGAAATAATTTGGCTGCAGCGGGTCCAGAAAGGGTAGCTGATCCTGTGAAACCATAATTAAAGGAAAATTATACCTTCAGGTTGAATATATAACCAGCATCCTAATAAGTGACCAATTGAAGAATTTTATCAAACTGGCATATACATATCAGTACTTTTTGCGATTGTCGGTAACTACTACCCGTAAACACTGGGCAAATTTGCACCTGGGCAATAACCCATGGCAACCAATCAGATGTTTGCTTTCACTGTTCAACCTGCAGCTGGCTGGAAAAAGCTAATCACAGAGCCCCAGTTTCTTGTATTAGCCCGAGTGTGTGGAGCTTAGATGATGGTTATACTATATGGGACTATCTAATTCCAAAACTATATATTTTTTCATGAACTATTGATATGGAGTGTTTTACATATGGACTGTGTATCTAAACAAGGGGTTTATGTTCCCTTTAATTAGCAATTTTAATATATATTGTTACACCAGGTCAACTTTTGGAAGTTTTGAACTGCCATACAATCAGGCCCAGATTTGTGGCAAGGCCACCAAGTCCCAGACCTAGGGCGGCATGCGGCAGTTCAATGTTACCGGAAGCAATGAGGGATGCGCTGCTGTGCACTTAATCCCCAGTGATACGGAGGGTGGCTGCACATGTTAGCCCGTGTGTGAAGGGAGGGAACACACTGACGAAGAGGGGGGCACACTCATGGCGGACCCTCTGGCCTAATTTATAGTGGGGCCTAATATGGAAACAGGTAACCCCCGTGAGTGCCAAGGAAGTAGAGCTCCAAACTTAGGACGTAAACAAAGACTACATAAGCCAGCGGTGCTTATGATAACTCCTAAACTGGCAAATCATGGCTGACACACGACCAATCAGCTGTCAGAGGAATCAGTCTGTGTGTGTGGACTGTTTACTTTCTTTAATGCAAAAGAATCCTCTCTCCAATATACTTTGATTAAAAAATGTCTACCGTTTTTATAATAAGGCCCACCCCTTAGGTCTTGAAAAGCCTTTTAAAAAACTTCAAGCAAAATTGACTGCTCATCCCTAAATGGGCAGCTTGGCTTACACACTGATCAAGGTATATAAATTATTGCTGCTAATTTCCAAGAACCTAGGGGGAGGTGGGGCAGAATAAGATGCCCATAGAAGGCTTTTTAAGTATTTAAAAAACTTTTGTTTAAAACAAACGAAATTGACATCTCATCTCTGCCCTGAATGGACAGCTTGGCCTACACACAGACCAATCAGCTCATCATGTGGGGACAGTTTAACATATTGGTCTCAACCCCGCCTTCTCAGGGCATCTTATTCTCCCCCACCTCCCCCTAGGAATTTAAGTTTTTGGCTCTTGGAAATAAGCAGCAATAATTAATATACAGTACTTCAATCCATTTCTTAACTCTGTGGTTATGTGTGGGTGGGTGGAATACGGCAGGTTAAAGAATAGGAAAAATAAAGTAGCCAGGGAGTTTAGAAAACATTGCAGTGGTGACAGTGTCACAACTCACCCCATGTCATTATTTAAAATAATACATGCCCTGCATTTGTCAAGTCATATATAGGTTTGGAGCCTGAGGTATTTTGGATAATAGATCTTTCCGTAATCTAGATCTTCATACCTTAAATCTACTAGAAAATCATGTAAACATTAAATTAGCCCAGTAGGCTGGTTCTGCTTCCATCTTAGTTTGGATCAAGTACAAACTACTGTTTTATTATTACAGAGAAAAAGGAAATCATTTTTAAAATTTTGGATTATTTGGATAAAATGGAGTCTATGAAAGACAACCTTTCCGTAATTTGGAACTTTATGCATAATGGGTTTCTGGATAATGGATCCCATACCTGTACTGCTCTTCATTCACCATAAATTCAGGAGAAGATGAAATATTTTTTTAGGACTGGATTAATTTTCTCATTGATGGCACTGAGTTTGCTAACATCTCAATGCACAAAGTGATAGGGCTCTTAGGACACGTTGAAAAAATGCATTTAGCAGAACCAAGCTGGTTCCAAGTGGGCCTCTGCTATCAAATTGTTCAGTGGAAGCTGCCATACTGCAACTAGTGATGGGCGAATTGGTGGAGTTTAGCTTTGCTGAAACTTCGAGAATTTCCAGCTGAATTCGCGAAAAGGCGAAAAATTCACGAAACGGCGCCGGCGTCTCATTTTTGATGCTGGTGTCCGTTTTTTTTACACCGGCGTCCATTTTTTTGGACGCCGGCAAATTTTCACTGGCGGTTACGCGAATTTATTCGCCTGCATCGAATCGCGGGAATTTGTCACGAATTCGCGCCTGGCGAATAAATTCGGCCATCGCTAACTGCAACCAATGGCAATAGATATATATTGCTTTTACTATTACAGTGTGGAGAGAATGCTCCAGTTCCAGGCCAGCAAGGCAGTCAACTCATACTGTACAGATACAAAGCTATGCTCTCTATTAAAGGGAAATTAAAAGGACGATCAAAGATTACTGATACATGGCATATCTTTACCAATGAATGTCATTATCATTAAGCCACTTTAATGGTAAATTGTATGCTTTTTGGGCTGCTAACCTTCCTCTTCCTTGTATTCCTGCACCCACCCAGCTTTGCCCTTATATCTCCCATGTGTCGCATGCGAATCAGGAATTGCTCCTAATGTAAACCAAACTCTCCGACTGCATTCTGGCTTTCAATTACAATGATAACGGGGCCACATGGGTTATTGAGAGGAGAAATATTACTTGGCTCCATGATGAAACCACATTAAAAACAATCAAATCTTTAAATCCTCCCAATAAAAAAGTTGTTGTAGTACTGTGTCATAATATATCTGCTTTTAATAAATATTTGGAGGATATTCTATCAGAGTTTTGGTAACAAACAGTAGGCATGTTACAGAGATCTGGCTTAATTTGTCAAAATATTTATGGGCTCCATGTGTCTTGGAACTTATTTCTATGTTTTATGAGATAAAGATCCCGCACGCTTAACCCAAGGGAAGCCGCTGGGACCCCCTGATGATGTGCCATGAGGTGCTGCTCAGTTGGGGGGTGGCAGCGGAGGGGTTAACATGTTGAGATAGAGCTTGGTTGTATGCTATTGCCAAAGCAAAGCGGCTGGGAAGAGGAGAGATGGTTCATTTTATATAAAGTCCCGGTGTTGGGAATTATAAACACATGGGAACATTTCGCAAAACACTTTCTATCCCCCCCCCTACACTCAATAAATAAGGCTCTTATGTATGGCACACAATCACAGCTACATCAGCCTGCAGCCATGTTTAACTCTTCAGCAGCACTAAGGGTAGATAATGGCATTAGCACTCATGCGATATGCATTAGCCACCATATTTCAGATATAAGACTTGTTGAAAAACAGACTGCATACAGTATCTTTTAGAACTGCCATATTGCTTCCCTTAAACACAAAGCAGATCCCACAACTACAGGTCCGGCCCAGTAAGGAACTACCTCTGGCTGATGTAAATCAGTGGATGAGTGCAATTTACCATGGGTGATAAAGGCGTAAGATTTATATATACTGTATAAAGCGATGTGTCTGAATGATTGAATCAGTTGAACTAATTTTGGAAAATAGAGAACACTGAAATCTATGGGGTTGCATATACAGGCAACACCAAAGGATTAATTAAGTAGAAGCAGTCACAGGCATAACTACAGTTTAGGTGTGATCATTAATGGCAATAACCAGCTCTACCAGACTTAAAGGTTGTGTCCAGGCTGCATACTCAGTGCTTTATGCACATTACAAAGTGCCCTTTCCTACAGGAACAGTGTGGAGATGAATATTGTTCTCCTTTAAGTCCCTGGTTCAGATTCCAGGTCACTAATGAGATAATGATACAGTCCAGGATTTACAAAGCTGCTTGTAAACTGGAATAAGGATCGATCATTATCTCACTGGCGACCTGGAGTTATTTACCACCAGTAAACCCCCGATTCTCTAAAGAATCGTTAATGAAAGAATGGTAACAACAGTGAGGCAGCAAAATGCGATGGGTGCTGATTCACTCGGCATCCCCAGGCAGCAACTGGCGACGCTAATTTGTGGGGATGTAGAGTGAATCTGTGCCTATTGCTTGTTATTACCTATCTGCTATTAGAATTCTTAAATTTTGAGTTTATTGGTAGTAAAGTGTTACTGAAAAATTTCTTTATAAACAACATTTTTTGTGAAAATGTTCTCCTGTCCTTGAATGAGTTCTCCCTGGTGAGCTGTACTTAAAATCTTGACTTTAACATCAGATGAACGCTGCACTCTTGAAAATGCAACATAAAGTTGACCATGACCAAACACAGGCTCAGATAGGTAAATGCCGACTTTATCCAATGTTTGTCCTTGTGATTTGTTGATTGTCATGGCAAATGCAGCCTTAATGGGGAATTGTCGTCGTTTAAGTTTAAAAGGTAATTCCTGGTCAGAACTGGTAAGGTCAATTCTGGGAATCAAAACAGTATCACTGCTATGGGATCCTGTAAGCACTTCTGCCTTGATAACATTTTGTCTCATGCTCTTCACAACCAACCGTGTACCGTTACATAAACCTTGCTTAGTGTTAGGGTAGGGGCACACGGCGCGATTTCGCCGCGATTCTGCGCTGGGCGAGTTGTCGCTGCGTTTTTTAAGCCGAAATAGCTTTGCTAACTTTGGCGCTGGCGTCAATGCAAATCGCGGCGAAATCGCTGCGCTAATTCACACGCGGCGATTCTTTTTCTACTGTCGCCCGGAAACGCTCAGCGAGGCAACTTCGGACGACAATAGAAAACGAATCGCCGCGTGTGAATTAGCGCAGCGATTTCGCCGCGATTTGCATTGACGCCAGCGCCAAAGTTAGCAAAGCTATTTCGGCTTAAAAAACGCAGCGACAACTCGCTTAGCGCAGAATCGCGGCGAAATCGCGCCGTGTGCCCCTACCCTTAAGGTTTCTTAACAGCATGACTATTGTTCCTACTTTGAGTATAAGATTGTGTTGTGGTAATCCAGCATTGTTGATAGTGTTTAAATATTCTAATGGGAAGTTAAGTTTCTCACTTTCGTCTTCAGAATCAATACAGTCAGTACTCAGAAAGACACAGCTTTGTCCAGGAAGTAATGCAATCACTTGGTTGTTTATCATGTCAACATCAATATTTTTTGGAGATAATATAGCCCGTTTTGCTAAAAATGGCCACCCACGCAGGTACGCAACCGGTTCCCCTCCTAGAGTGACGCTAGCGCCGCCATTAGACAAACTTGCAAAGGAGTAGCAAGATGGCCGACGCTTATACAGACTTTAGTGGGCGGATGACAAACTCGCAGAGGAGTAGCAAGATGGCCGACGCTTATACAGACTTTAGTGGGCGGATTTGGCAGTGGGCGGATGACAAAGTCGCAGAGGAGTAGCAAGATGGCCGACGCTTATACAGACTTTCGTGCAGGTACGCAACCGGTTCCCCTCCTAGAGTGACGCTAGCGCCGCCATTAGACAAACTTGCAAAGGAGTAGCAAGATGGCCGATGCTTATACAGACTTTAGTGGGCGGATGACAAACTCGCAGAGGAGTAGCAAGATGGCCGACGCTTATACAGACTTTAGTGGGGGCGGATTTGGCAGTGGGCGGATGACAAAGTCGCAGAGGAGTAGCAAGATGGCCGACGCTTATACAGACTTTCGTGCAGGTACGCAACCGGTTCCCCTAGTGTGACGGTGAGCGCATCTGCCTCCCTAGATCCTAACCTTCCAGCGGTCGCCGCCTGAGTGAGCAGGAAAGAAGAGGCGGCGGGAGGCAGAAGGAGACGGTGAGCGCATCTGCCTCCCTAGATCCTAACCTTCCAGCGCATCTGCCTCCCCGATCCTAACCTGTTCTGATCCTAACCTTCCAGCACATCTGCTAATCGAAGGCCGCATCTATGTCTTTCGGCTGAAGTTGCGCGCGCATCTCATAGATCCTAACCGAAGTTGCGTGCGCATCTGCCTCCCCTCCACTCGGGACATAGATAGGCCTTCGGTTAGTATATAGGATATGTTTCTGACTCACAGACTCGCAGAGGGAGCTAAGGAACTCTTTGGCTGCTGAACTTCAACTCCCATTGGCAGAGATGTACCAACTTTTTCTTTAGCTAATGATGATGAACTACGATGTGCCTTTTCAGTTCTTGAACTACGTTTTCCTTAATCTGCTGGAATGGTGGATCCACTCTCACCATGATATAATTGTACTCCAGTAACCGCTATAGGAATATACAAGATAAAATAGAATCAAAATCATCAACACAAGGATTATTCACAAATTATAATGCTATTGAGCCATGGATTTTACAAACTGGTCAGTTATACAATCTGGACAGACAGTTATACAAATGGATGGTTGAATTGAATTAATCCTCAGATCAGCCTATAGGGAGCAACTTGTGTCCCCCATCCTAAGTACATCCCCCCGTTGCTTAGCGGGAAGGGGGGGATGTAGAAGCAAGTCAGGCACTGGACAATTAGTATTAACCTTGGGTACCAGTACTTCTTGACCAGGCAAGATGATATGGTTATCCACATTACGGAAAAAAAGTATAGATAATAGATCTCATGCCTCTGTATGTTTTATATGAGTATAGAAAAATGTTTTGAATGCATTTACATATGCCAGACACATGAATTGCATTTATTTCTATCCTTTGTGGTCAGTTCTAGCAGTCTGATATGGTACAAGTGATATTAAATGCTAATAAATTCAGTGGGAGCATGTTACTTAGATCCCCATAGAGTCAACACAAATATCCCATGCTCCCATGAACCCAAGTTAAAAAGAGTGCAATGGATCAAACAGGGGTATAATAGAAGCTCAGCAATACATATCTCAGTTACTTTGCAGTTTTATTGATTATTATGATCATTTATATAGTTCCGACTTATTCGTGCAGCCCTTTACAAGCATTATACTGCACACAGGACCGCCATCAGAAATCACAGGGCCCCAAACAACAAAATTTTCTGGGCCCCCTGGGCTGCGCCCACCGCAAACCCCACCCCACAGGTCCGCCCCCCACCACACAGTAAAAAAACAAAAAAATATTGGTGGCTAGTGTTCCCACATGTTAATAAAAAATAAAAAGATATTGGTGGTCAGGGCCCCCCATTAAAAAACATTTGTGGCCAGGGCCCCCCCACATTATAAGAAAATTGGTGGCCAGGGCCCCTTAAATGCCCATGCCTTCCCGAAGTCAGCAGCTCTCAGAAAGATGGGGGGCCCGGCTAATCAAGTAAGTGTGGCGTGGCCGGGCCCCCCTTACCCTTGGGGCCCCCTACAACTCTCCCCCCTGTCCCCCCCTCATGGCGGCCCTGACTGTACATCACTTACATCGGTTCCTGCCCCAGTGGAACTTACAATCAAAGGTCCCTATCACATTCAGTTAATTGTTTTTAGAGGGTATAGCAAATATGGTTTATCCACACACACGAAGACCACTGGGTGCTCCAAGCTACAGTTCATAAAGTGTGAAGGCATATTTTGAACTTAAATAAACAGGCCAGTTATGGATAAAGTAAGCTCTGCAAGGATTTGCTAGCTACAATAAATAGCACTAGCTACTGCAAATATGGCACATGCTTAGTGCAAGAGATATTGCTCAGTAAAACCAATGCCAGTGTTTTTCCATTTTTCATTCATGATAATTTGACTGCCAGACTACAGAGATCACTGCTTCATTAGACCAGCCATTTTTTTACAGGCAGGACCTTAGAGTTTTACTGGAAAAATGGTATTTATGCAAAAAGCACAGGTCCTTACTCTTCATTCTGAAGCACAAGGACCTGCCTATGTGGGTGCTGGTGACTGGTTAGGGTGCAAAGTGCAGAAAATATGAAGACTTGTGCCAGTTGTTTTGCACTTTGCATCTTTGCTAAAGGACACATAGTATAAATAGGCAATATATTTCCTATAACTAAAAACAAAAATCACGTTTTGAGAATAGTGAACTAAGCCAACTGGGATCTGCAGTTCAGAAGATAAGGCATAAGATCCTCACTATAGAATATAACACACAACACAAGTAAACTGCAGCACTCCAGATGCAAGGCAAATAAAGTGCCTTTAATATCTTCATAACATTTCAGGCAACCCCTGGGTTGTGGGTGGGTGCAGATGAGGCAGAACACCTTTGCCAAAGCTATGCATCTCCATTGTAATGTATAATTCTTCTTTATTAGGTCAAAAAAAGAATAACTTGCAACTTTGGGACCAGCAGTTCAAATTTGTGATGCATTGTTCAACTTAAGTCTGTAGACACGAACATATTGATACTGGGGATTTTTTATGACTATATCAGCAGCCCAGCAGTACACTTATTATTGTATTCAATTTGTCTTAATGCTGTGAATATTTCCATCCACCCCCCCCCCAATCTTGTGCAACCAAGAGGCATCAAACTGCTGCAATGACCAGAAGTTAAACTGACCACAATTTTTTTTCTCTCACTTTGTGGGGGAAGTTTATGTTTTTTGGTGCAAAGAAGTGACTGGACGTGAGTTGTGGTTACACGTGACAGGTTTCAGTCATCCTCACACTGGTGGGACATCTCCTACTCAGGACTTTCGCCAGAAACTGGTTGTGAAATCCTTACGCAGCACAACGAGAGCTGGTTTGGGACCAGAATGATCTGAACTCATAGCCTTAAAGAAATGTGTTCTTGTGACTGAAATCAGCCAAATGTGAGTGCAACAACACAGGAACATTCTATTAGTTTCCCGTCTTATCCCAATGCTGTCTTAGGCCTGATTTCTGCAAGCCTTCCAGCTTCACTTGGTGGTGTGAAACAGTTCTATGTTTTAAACATTGCCTAAAACACTTATAAAACCCTTATATGCAAAATAAAATATACAATTATATAATTGGAAGTAGACAGCAAACATAAAAACATTGTATTTTGTGTTCAGTTCATGGAATATTCCTTGCATTAGAGGGAGCTATCATATTTTAATTGTGCAATTTAGTCTGCACAATACATCAAGTAAAACAATATACAGTACCTATTAAATAAAAAAAAGGTGAAGGCTAATGGGGAAGGAGCAGAAAGGGGAGAGAAAAAAGGCTATGGAAAAGAACAGTGAGACAGCACAAGAGGAAGAGAAACAGAAGTATAAAGACAAAGTGGAAAACAGGATTTATGGGGCACAGGGAAAGCAATGAGTGCAGAAGATACAAAATAAAGGTAAAGAAAGGAGAAAAGTAATAACCAAAGGTAAAATGAAAAATAAGCAAAAAAGAGAAAGGGGAGATACAGGAGAGCAGAAGAAGGATTATGGGTTGTAATGATCAAAACGTTTATAATAATAAAAGGATATTAGCAAACTGAAACTAGTAGAGAAACAAGGAGATTAGAAAAGGAGATAGACAGGGATAGAAAAAGAGAATAAAAGAAAGAAGAAGGGATACAAAATGGGTTTGGGAAGAGAAAAAAGGAAGACAGATATAAATGGAGAACAGAACAGAGAGGGGAGATAGAGAATGGGTAACAAGTAAGGTGGGAGAGCAGATGGTGAAAGAGAGTAAAAGGGTAAATGAGGAGGATTAAGCAGAGATTGCTTAACAAAAGAGCAAAAGAACAGGGAGAACAGGGGAAGAAAAGTTCTCTTATTCACAGGCTCTATAACAGAGGTTTCAAAACAGTAATCATTCCCCGTGGCCCAAACCAGAACAAATTGAAATCACAGTTAAATTGGGTTGAGATACAGGATTAGTGTTTATGTGAGGACTTGAACAGTGGCTAAACGTAAAGCAGGTTGAGTTACACCCTTGGTCACTGGGCTCAAAGACTGTGTGAATCCAGAAATCCCTTTCTCCAAGGGTCAATGAAATCATATGATTTGTTTTCTCAAACTCACTGGTCAATAACATATGACCTAAGCAGAGCTCCAAAATGGAAGTACAGGTATGGGATCCGTTATCTGGGAAACCCGTTATCCAGAAAGCTCCGAATTACAGGAAGGCCATCTCCCATAGACTCCATTTTATCCAAATAATCCAAATTTTTAAAAATGATTTCCTTTTTCTCTCTAACAATAAAACATTATCTTGTATTTGATCCAAACTAATATATAATTAATCCTTATTGGAAGCAAAACCAGCCTAATGGGTTTAGTTAATGTTTACATGATTTTCTAGTAGATTTAAGGTATTAAGATCTAAATTACAGAAAGATCCGTTATTCGGGAGACCCCAGGTCCTGAGCATTCTGGATAACAGGTTCCATGCCTGTACTATCATTTAACTCAGCAAAAACAAAAAAAAGCCATGCTGTGTGAATAGCTCAGCATATTGTGTTTGGAACAGAAACAGAAGCTATTTTAGGGACTTATATTTCATAAATAGGGAATAATGGCTCCCCCTATTGTAAAATGAATGGATATTAGAGGTTCGCTGACCATACCAAGGTATGAGGATGCTGGTTGAGTGATCTTATACAGATTGTGGAAAGAAAAGATGACTTGCAATAACCGCATAAACTGTGCTCAGTGATATCATAATTAAATAAAAATGTATCCCCTGTTGCAAATAATTTTGTACTCACACTTTTACTCCTCAAACCACTTGTGGGTGCTTGGTCAAACGTTATGTACTCGCATCACAGCTTTCAATATCTGAACTCATACACAAGTAAAAAAAAAAAAGAATATCTTGTACTCTGAATTTGGTATAGCTATCACAATATTCTGTGTTTAGTATACTATAGCACTTTGTGTTCAGCCGAAACGTCAGTATGTTTGCTTACAATAAATTATAGCGAATTGATTTATATTCCCGAAAGTGAGTGCAACACATATTACTGTGATTATATATAATATTTGGTGAGTCAACACATACATATTTAATCTATTTCTCTTCAACTTGTAAAAAAAAAAATCTGTCATCTTGTACACTTTCACACACCTATATTTTATCTTGAGTTCTTCATAATGATCCGAGAGCTAAATATACACTTTTGGTTTTAATGTAATGAACACATGAAAGAATAATAAATGCTCAGTTCCAATGCAATGAATTCTGGAATAACAAATTTGCTCCCGCTGCCATCTTGGAATGTGCTCATTCTTTGATTATGCCTCACTCTGACATTCATAAACCAGTCGTTTTTAACCTTGCATATAACTTAGTCATCAGAATGAGTAAATATAGTATGTAGAACAGGGGTCTCCAACCTTTTTTAACCTGTGAGCCACATTCAAATGTAAAAAGAGTTGGGGAGCAACACAAGTCCCTGTGGGGTCCCTGGGGTGCTAATTTTTGGCTATGATTGACTACTGGTAGGCCCTATGCGAACTGACAGCCTACAGTCAGTAAACCTGTTTTTTATGCAACCAAAACATGTTCCCAAGCCTGGAATTCAAAAATAAGCACCTGCCTTGAGACCACTGGGAGCAACATGTTGCTCACGAGGCACTGGTTGGGGATCACTGATGTAGACTGACAGCACCAATTGTAGATCTGTCCATCCAGCATAGCTTAATGAGGAGAGTATGGGAAGAGGGCAAAAGCATCGCAGTTCATCCAAAATGTACAAAAAGTAAAGGAACTGGTACAGAAGGCCAGGTGAGGTACATACATAATAAGTAATTACAGGTGTAGCCTGCCCTGATATAGAAGGCAAGGTGAGTGGTACATACAGAAAGAGTAGCCCTTTGTATATAAATACATCACTGATCACAAATCATTTGTAATGTCTTCATTGCCTTAAGAGTAGAGGAGACGTTGGGGCAAATTTACTTATATGGGCAAATATGCTGGCTCTAGTCCTGCTACCAATTAAATTGAAAAAATAATCAAGCACAAAAATATTAAGTATATTTGCGAAACCATAGCTCACCCGGAGGGCGAAGTGACCTGGGTGTGAAGACCCCAGGTCCAACACTTCAAACACTTGATTCAATCAAAAGTAGTATGCTTTTAAACTCAGCAGAAACTAACTCACCAAATTCAGCAGCTGGCCCGGGTGCTGTGCCCTGAACCCGTAGCTTGAGGCGTTAATAACATCAAAAGAAAGCGCACGCACTCCTGCAGCCAGCCGGTGAGGTAAAAGAAGTAGTTTATTTCATTTTGTTAAAAGTCAAACAGTCCTAATGCTTTTCGTATCAATGGATACGTAATCATAGGCACTATGCCTATGATTATGTATCCATTGATACGAAACGCGTATCACACAGATTGAGAATATATAATTATGGATGTACTCAGCCCAGACAGAAGACAGGACATCCAAACATTCCACAGTTCATCTACAACTTACAGTAGGCAAGGTGAAGGGTACATACACAAGGAGCAACTAAAGATAAGCCCTACCCAAACAGAAGGCAAGGTGAGTGGTACATACAGTAGGAACAGCCCTCTCTATATAAATACATCACTGGCCACATGTAAAGAGAAAATGCAGAATTGCTGCTATAGACAATAAGCATTGATTAGAGCACAGAGAGAAATGCAGCCTTACAGTCGAGAGGATGGTATAACCTTGTGGGGCCTGAAGTGACAAATACACAGAAGTCAGCTCCTTATTGTAATAGTCTTGTAATTGTATCTGTCTCTCTGGTAACCGAATCACTACATGTTCCCAGCTCAATGTCTGCAGTGGAATCTCCCAGCGCAAACTAATGTGTCAGACGCTGGCTTGCACTTTACAAATCCAACATTTGGCAGAATTGGCAAGAATCAGGGCCAAAAATGTGAAACTCAGGTTAAAGATAGAGTAGATTCACATCATTGTTTGATTTCTATTTTTTAGTTGCAGCCTTTCTATAAATCAACTGAAATGAATCAAGCTATATAATATTAAAGGGATTCTGTCTTTATTTTTATGATGAAATTTTTATTTCTAAATTACACTGTTTACACTGCAAATAATTCACTCTGCCATATAAAAATGTATTCCTGAACCAGCACGTGTATTTTTTTTATTTGTAATATTGGTGTGTAGGCAGCCATCTGAGGTCATTTTACCTGGTCCTGTGCTTTCAGAAAGAGGCAGCACTTTAGGATGGAACTGCTTTCTGACAGGCTGTTGTTTCTCCTACTTAGTGTAACTGAATGTGTCGCAGTGGGACTTGGATTTTACTATTGAGTGTTGTTCTTAGATCTACCAGGGAGCCGTTATCTTGTGTTAAGGAGCTGCTATCTGGTTATCTTCCCATTGTTGTGTTGTTAGACTCCTGGGGGGGGGGTGATATCACTCCAACTTACAGTACAACAGTAAAGAGTGACTAAAGTTTCAGAGCAGAAGTCACGTGACTGGGACAACTGGGAAACTGACAATATGTCTAGCCCCATGTCAGATTTCAAAATTAAATATAAAAAAATCTGTTTGCTCTTTCGAGAAATGGATTTCAGTGCACAAGTCTGCTGGAGCAGCACTATTAACTCGTTTTGGAAAAAAAAAAAATTCCCCATAACAGTATCCCTTTAAGTTTTGGGGATAATATGGAGTAGTAGCAGTTAAAAGGATGGGTTATATGGTACAGTATGGGCAGGAATTATGTGGGCTTATTTATCATTGCCAAACATAGGTATGCAAATTTGCAAGCGTTTTTCAGGAAAAAGCCAGAAAAATATGGAGCAAATCATGAAAGAATAGTACGATTTAGGTTTTCACATAATTTTATTGAATTTTTCCCTGATTCGATTAAATCAAGCTTTGTTTAATAATAAATAAGGTCAAATTGTGGATTCCTAAATTTAGCTAGTGTAGCTTCTTCTATCCCAGAGAGGGCCATGATGGGTTACTCAGGTACCCATCTTTAAATTGCCTTATAATAGTAAGCTTTCAATTAAGAGGTATGGGGAAGTTCTGAACACATTATTCAGTTTTTTAAATTTGAAAACATTATCATTCAACATTACCTGTATAAGTTTTATACAGATGAAGACATTTTTTGTCTATATGTTGGCTAAGAGGGATCATCCTATTACATTAAAATCAAAAGTCGAATTTTGAATTTATGAGAATTTTTTTCTCTAATAAATTCGAATATACTCACAACTCGAATGGGAGGCTGTTTATGGAAAAATTTGAACGTCTAAAATTTGATTGAATGGGAACAATCCGAAAATCAAATTTTCCTTTAAAAAAACATGAATGTCAGGAAGTCTATTAACATATTCAAATGGGTCGATGGACCTCTGCCATTGACTTGTGAATAAATTTGGCGAATATTCGATTGAGAACGGTTTCCATGGTCAAGTGTAATAAATCTCACGTTCAAATGTACACTCGAATTGGAGGATTAAAATTCGAATCTGTGAATTTTGACACAAAAAAAATTAGAATTTACTATTCGACCATTAGAAAATCTTATTTATTTCTATTGAAATGAAAGCTGTGCATTAGCGACGTTTAACCCAATTTTTAGCTCTTTTCATGCACTCTGTTTTGTGTTCATAAAAAAACGGAACCTAAACAAATTGTGCCAAATAATATTTAAAAAAAGAAAACCGTTAGAATCATTTTGCAGATCCGTCCCTTTAAACATTCCATTAGGAATCACATATAATCAGTACAATAACCATGCGCTGTTGCAGTAAATGAACATCTGTAATTTGATTTTTTTATTCTTTCTGTTGCCATTATTCTCTTTCAACTATGTTTTGTAATGGTTTGTCAGCAAAGGAAAAAAAAATTTATAAGAAGATAAAAAAAAACAGCTGGCTTCATTTTGTGATAATGCTGAATCTATTTATGTACCAAACAGACAGGATCACATTTAAAGAAATTGCTCCATTACACCAGACAAAGGCATTCGAGAACAAAGAAAAAATGATTACCAAAAAACTAAGCTTGGTTTAATTAAGCCAATACTCAAGGCTTAAGAAATAATGGGCAGGGTCTCATTTGGTCTTTGTGCTATTGGTGCTGATGAATAGTAATATTCAGCATTTTATTGGCAGTGGGTTCTGGGCGGATTGATCAATGCCCCCGAAAATGCACAGGTAATGGATAGGTCAGTTGGCAGACTGAGCTTGAATCTGACATGCCATGTGTTGTCATGTGTTTTAATAATACAACTTTGGAATGTTGGCAACATGTGTGACATCTTCATGGCTGTGGGCAGAGAAGGACAAGGTTGCGTCTAGGAAGGTAAAATGTTTACTGTTGACAGAATTGAATAGGTTTGATCTATTGACATTTACATAATGTAAATACTAATGTTGCTCCATGTTGTAACTAAAGGCTTATGGACCCAGAGCAAAATTTGTATCAGAGATTATAAAACCTCCATACCCCCTGTTCCCTCTCATTATCTTGAGCTATACAAAACTGCACCAAAGGGCTCACTGGCCTTTAAGTTTTCTTTCCGACAGACATTTTGGTCTCCCAAGAAACAGTCTCCTGTTCAGTTGCACCCTCTTTCCCAAAATAGTTTCATCACTGATGTGCCAGTAGTCAGTAGTCTGCAGTAGAAAGTACAAGTTGCTTCTCTGCCTTTTGGCTAAGATCAAGTGAAGTACCTGAATTGTCAGTTGGGGGTGGCAGTCCCCCGGGGAAAAAACTTGATCCTCTGGCCAGGGGCCAAAGCACTATGGAAGCCGGGGCATAGTGCCCTCCTATGGGGGGTTGTCTGACTCACTGATGTGGTCAGCACAGCAGCACGTTTGCACCGCACGCTTTTCATTTTGCTTTGACTTTTCTCCACCTGTGCCTTTTGGCTAGGTGGGAAAAATGTTTTATACCTTCGGCTTCCGGGCCGGAGCCTTCGGGCACCCCAAGCACTTATTTTGCACTTGTTTTTTGATGGCACTTATTTTTTTGCACGTGTGTTTGTCTTGTTTGTCTTGTCTTGCTGGTACACATGGGTTTGCTGGCACGATAGAGTCCTTTTGGGCTCTGCCTCCAGTGCTCCGGGTGAAGCTTCGGCGGACCCCGGGGTAAAGGGGCTCTCCCTAGCCGTGAGGTGAAGGAGAGCCTAGAGACCCTAGCCCATGTCTGCGGCTTTTGTGCTGGGGGGGTCGGGAAGACGGGGCCCACCCTAGCTCCGGCGAAGGTGGGCCCAATGACTTGAGTAGCCATCAGTGCCTTGGCCTGGGGCTCTTAAAGGGGAAGGAAACCTAGTCGGCGCAAACCCCCCACCCTCCCACCAGTTTGTTGCCCCAGGGAGTTCACAGACAACATCTTCTTCCACGCAATCTTCTTCCTGCTTTGAACGGCTCATGCGCAGTAGGATCACTTCGCCGGTACGATCTACTGCGCATGCGCGTGACTTTTGGCGCATGCGCAGTAGATCCGTACCCGCGAAATGATCCTACTGCGCATGCGCCGTTCAAAGCAGGAAGAAGATCGCGTGGAAGAAGATGTCGTCTGTGAACTCCCTGGACTGGACCTGCGCAGAAGGGTAAGTAACAAGTTAGGGGCATTTGCCCAGCGGGGACGGGTAGGCCAGCGGGGAGGGGAGGGTGGGCAACAAATGGGTGGGGGGGTGGGGGTTTGCGCCAACTAGGTTTCCTTCCCCTTTAAGTAACACGGAGCCCATGCCCATCAGGGTAGGACTCAGGGGACACCCGCACTTTGCACCTGCACTGTGCACTATGGGTGTTAGAAAGCACGATCCCGGGCTTTCAATAAAAAAAGAAAAAAAAAGAAAGTACAAGTCTTTAAAAAGGGGTTGCTCAGCTTCAAATAAACTTTTAGTATGATGTAGAGAGAGTGATATCCCAAGACAGTTTGCAATTGGTTTTCAATTTTTATTATTTGTGGTTTTTAAGTTATTTAGGTATTCATTCAGCAATTCTCTCGCTTGCAATTTCAGCAATCTGGTCCACATTTCCCTAGCAACCAGGCATTGATTTTAATAAGAGACTGGAATATGAATAGGAGAGGCCTGAATAGATAGATGAGTAATAAAAAGTAGCAATAACAATACATTTGTAGCCTTACACAGCAATTGTTTTTTTTGTTTTTTTTAGATTGGGCCAGTGACCCCCTTTTGAAAGCTGGAAAGAGAAAGAAGAATTTAAAAACTATAAAAAAAAAAAAAAAGAAAAAATGAAGGCTAATTGAAATGTTGCTTACAATTTGGCATTCTATGACATACTAAAAGTTAACTCAATGGCGAACCAGACTATTAGTACAGAGGCCCTGTGACTTCCATGACTTGATTCTCATCATGTATACTTTGAATGTAACTCATAAAGCACGACAAGACTGTTCTTGTATTTAAATGAAGGAAGTGGATACAGTTACTGGGTTAAATGGAAATACAGTATGCTATTCCCAAGGAAGGATAAGAAAGGAATCTTGTTCAAAATTCAAGTAAATATAATCCCGACCATGACTTCACTTTACTAAATAGCACACGTTTTAGGTATAAAGCAACGTTCCATTGTGATACTATGCACCTAGTGCAAGGTTTCTGCCGTCAAGTACAAGTCACTGCTTCCTCATTAATAAGCCAGTTGCTCCTAAAATGTTATGTTCAGGCAGTGGAGGCTCTTGGGCTCTTACACACTTTTTTTCTGCGTTTAAATGCAGGTTTGAGCACAAATAAACGCATTTACAAATTGGTTCCATTATGTTCTGCCTAGTTGTACTCATGAGCATTCTGTTTTGCGTTTTATTCCATTTGCATTTTAGTGCTTTTGTTTAGACGCAGCATGCTGCATTTTCTTGCATATTAAACGCGCATTCAGTAGAACAGAGGGTTGCATTTGGAATGGAAAATAACGCACTTAGTTGCACAATATATTCATTTTTTCACATTCAGCATGCATTTAATGAAACACAGAAAAAAGGATCCTTTCAGTAGCTGCTTGCCCAGGAGTCACAGAACAGCCTAACAGTAAGTTACTATGGCCATAATTCATTTAATTTAATTTAGAAATCTGATATGGGGCTAGACATATTGCCTCTGGTCATGTGACATGTGCTCTGATAAAAATCCGCCACGTCATAAAAAAAATTGGCGCGCATAAAAAATTTCACGTCCCATTGACTTCAATGCGTTTCTCAAACTTTTCACCAATTCCCCCCTCACTAGAAGTAATCAGATAACAGCTCCCAGACAGGAGATTACAGTTTATTGGTAGATAAATACAAGTAAATAAAAATACACTTGTGTTGTTGGTTCAGAAATTTGATATGGTAGAGTGAATTATTTGCAATGTAAATTAGAAATCAAAACAACACCATAAAAATCATGACAGTATCCCTTTAAGACTCCTGTATTAAACTCCCACAGTTCCTTGCACTGATCTGTGATTCTCCATCTTTATAGATCGCTTAACCACTGAGCTGAGGCATTGTGGATGTTGGAGCCTTGGCTGGAGGAAAAGATACCCAGTGCTGGCTATAGCAAAGGACAGACAGATAGCGATTCCTTTTACTAATAAAATCATTTCATTTTTTAATTAATGTATTTCGAAAAGTTGCTTAGAATTGCATTTCTTTTCATCATGCAAAAGTCTATATTTTTTGGCTGGGATTCCCCTGTAAAGCAGATGGAAATCCTACAGAATATTGATATTGTGATAATAATTATTTTTTCATAGCAAACAAAATATTTCATTTTTTTTTACATAGATCTAATTTGTGCCAGGCAGTTTTTGGAGTTATGTTGCCAGTGTGGTTCCTCCAGAACACTTTGGCACCTTAACTGCCTGTGTATCATTAAAACCCAAACAAAAAAACTGGCTAATGCCCACCTCTGATGTCACAGCCCTGCATCCACATAACATGATCATGCCCTTGTAAGTGATTGCTCTGCCCCAATACCATTAGTATCCCCTTTTCTGTTTTTACTGAGGCCAAAGGTAGCAACCCTATTGCAGTATGGTGGGATCAGCCTGTAATGGATCTTAGCCATAAAGCAGGAAAGTACTGCTGATTAAACCACAGCCACACTGGAGTGTGGCAACAGTTTTATCAGGCTAACCGAGCTCACTTCACACCCTAAAATTAGCATGAACTGCAAATTTCACCAAAATTTTGCCAGAAGCATTGGAGTCAATGGGTGTTTTTTCTGCATTGTTTCCCCAACGTTCACCGCTGGAAAAATGCAAACTTTGCCGTGAAACTGTACCAAAAAGAGAGAGTTTGGAAAGCCTATCAGCAATGGTCTGCACCGCTAATCAGCACTGGTGGTGCAGCCAGTAGTTCTGAGCCTCCCTTGTTAGACCAGGAATGATTTTGACCAACTTGAATATATTGCAATAAACAATCCCTGTTTTGTTTAAAGGAGAATTCAACCCTTAACTACAAAAACCCCTACCCTACGTAGACCCCCTCCCTCCTCCCCCAGTCTAGCTGCCCCCCAGGGAAATGCCCCTAATTTTTTACTTACCCCTCTTGCAGATTCAGGGATCACAGTTCACGGCAGCCATACAAAGGGTAGGGGTATTTGTAGTGCCGAATTTGGGAGCCGAATACAAATATAATATATATATATATATATATATATATATATATATATATATATATATATATATAAAGCACTGCGTATCTTGACAGCGCTATATAAATAAATGATGATGATGATATATATATATATATATATATATATATATATATATATATATATATATATATATATATATATATATATATATATATATATATATTACTCATATTTTTTTTAATATTTTTACTTATTTATCTTTTTAATTTTTTAAAATCCCTGGCGACAGTATTGCGAAAATGAAACTATTGCGAAAATGAAAATGTAATATTAGTTTCAGCATACTGAAATAATAAACTTTCTAAATACAATCTATTAAATATTCTGTACTGTTCTGAAATAGTCAAGTTTATTCACTATTCCTCTCTCAGCATCTGTTTCTGTCTTCATGCAGGAGTTGGGTGTCAGATATTCATTAACAGTTAGAACCAATATATATCTTATAGGGGGGTTCATTTTGCCTAGAAGATGTATTAAAGCAAACTCTATTAAAATCACCAGACATCTTGTCTCTCTACATGCAGAATTTGTGCAAAAGGCAGTTATTTTGTGAGATTTAGTTTGTGCTGGAATCAGTTATTTAAATGAGCTCTAATACATCTGCTAGGAAAGGAGCTCCCCCTATAAGATATATTGGATCTAACTGTTAATGACTATCTGACACCCAACTGCTGCATGAAGACAGAATGAAGAGAAACAGATGCTGAAAGAGGCATAGTGAACAGAAACGTAAACAGAAATGATGCAGAATATTTTATTGATTGTATTTACAAAATTTCTTATTTCAGTATGCTGAAACTTATATTAAATTTTAATTTTTGTGATAGTTCCCAAGTGGGAAAACTTAGGGCAGAAAGCTGGTCACCAATGTTTGTTTTAACTTGGGGGGAGCTGGCCACCAATGGTTTTTATATTGGGGGAGGTGCTGGCCACCAAAATTTTTTTGGGGGGCCTGACCACCACTGTTTTCTTTTTAACTCGTGGTGGGCGAGTCTGGCCACCAATTAATAAAATATTCTTTCATGGGAGCTACGCAAATGAGGCGAGTTGAGAAAGTAGCCTTGAGTTACCAGGGGTGATAAAAAGCTACTTCTAGTAAATTCAAGAGACAAATTTTCATTTTTTAAACCAGAAACACTGCTCTTCTACTGCAAGAGAATGCAATGGCACGCTCTGCATTTAGCGTTCTGGACCCCCTGAAAAGGTGAGTACTGGGGGGAGAGGGGTGGAAGCACAGAAGCCTCAGGGTGGAAGGGGTGGCTGTACTCTTTCTAAATATAGATTGAATTGCAGCCATAAAGCAGAACAGGACTGCTGTACTATGAGAAACATATGCTCTAATGATATGAATTAACTATACTTTTATGCTTAAAAAAGACAATAAGACAAATGCTAAGTAATGTGATGATTGTCCCCTTCATCATTATTCTATTAAGATTTTGGCTTAAGTAAATCCTGAAGCCTCAGAGGAATGGGTTAATATCAGGTGGGATGCCATTGTGAGTATAGTCTCTGCATTGCTGTCTTTAGCAGATAATGGAACGCCAGGCTCCTCTGCTGCCAATCAATACCATTAAAGTCCTCAACTTCCAAAAATAGTTATAAAATATCAATTACATACATTTTCATTAGCTAAATGTAATTATTAGGGATGATTTATTGATTGGGTTTGTCTGTCAGTTCCTTGGCGGGCTGGACGTGGAGCTGTGCCAGTCGTGAGAAATTGATGGATGGAGCAGTGGGCAGCCAAACCCACATTGGCCAGATTGCCTGAGGATGACCCCAACTGGCTGGAGGGGAGGGGGAGCAGTTTAATTGGAGGATACTGACCCCTTTATTTTAAAAAATGAAGTGAGTCTTCCCATTGCCGCAGACTGACCTTTCTGTAATCAATTAGAGGGTGTGTACGAGGCTGAAACCAAGATGAAAAATAATACTTTCAATAGATAAGATGCTGCCAGAGACCTATTTGGGGGGGGGGTGGAATTGGTAAAATATCCCTACCCGCAATGGACCTCCGTGTAAGGAATGGGCTGATTCCTCCTAGACAGACATAGGTATCTAGAAAAAGGATTAAGTCAATCTTGATTGGGTGGCAGTCTATTGTCCCCCTACATATAGGGCTACAATGATGACCTCCCTGATTAAAATCTGATCGATTATTGATTCGCAGGGCATAAGGTTCACACCCATGTGCATTTGTTATCTTCGCCAAAGTTGGCTTTTATAGCCATATTCATCTAAACTAGCAGTACCATGGAACAGACAGGAACAGGTGACGTCTTCTGTATCACCTGGTAGGGAAGGGTTGGATGCATTGAATATAACATGAACCCAAAGCATAGTGGTGCCCCCAGTGAAGACAGGATAGGGGGTGCTCTGATTGAGGCTCAGGCAGAGCAGGGTCTTGGCAAGCAATATGGCATCACACACTTACTCATGCTCAGAGAAGAAATGCTTCATGCACACGTTATAATGTGTTGCACTATGTGCCTATGGTGGGACTTTGCTTTATAAAGAATTGAAATTCAAAAAGTCACCTTTTGCACCCAGCAGGAGAAAGTGCAGCCAAGACTTGCCCAGGGCTCCTATTCACACAGGTGATAAGTGTATTTGTCTCCTTCCCAGCCTGGGAACCAAGCTTTTTACTCTCTGCCTCTGACACACAGAAAAATTACTCACTGTCTAGGAAGCCCGCAACATTGGTTGTAAATGCAGCCAAGATGTAGCAGATGTGTAACCATATGAAACAGAGCATTGACTTTGTATGCCAAACGGCAGTCAGTGCTCAAGGTGTTC